>NC_056525.1:94252261-94295764 GCF_019175285.1 Sceloporus undulatus
AAAACAGTTCTCTTTTTCAGACAGATAGACAGTCCAGCAATTATGCAACTTATGGTGTTGGGGGACAAAGGATAAATTTATATTTCTAAATAAGTTTTATTTAAGCAGCTCCTGATGTAACAGCAAAACACATTGGTTCAGATCTCTGCCTAAATTAGTCCCCCCCTTTTTTTTTTTAAATTAATGAACGAAGAATGAAAAGACTTTTTAAGGCAGACAACTAAAGGACATATTTTTGTGGGTGTAAAAGTGAAAGGCAGGGATCTTTTCAAAACCAAAAATAGCAATTTGGTTCAAACAGCAGGGTTTGGAGAAGGATATTGCCTGTCAAGGGTCAAATCAGAGTAGGCTTTTATGGAAGAAATAATGCAATTACGAAATGCTGAAAAAATAGTTCTCAGTTGAATTGCTAGCACAACTGTAAATGTAAGGTTGTGAACAAGAAGCAGTTACGTATTTCTTGAAATGAATAAAAGAATACAAGATCCTTTTTTTAATACTTCAGGCTGTCAGACATACTCAAGATTAGGATGGTTAATACCGGCGATCCATCAAAGCTACGGATAGCTCTGCTGGGTGTTCTTATCACTCCAACAGCCTTAGAGCTCATAGGTAGTTTAAACATAGACTGTCATATACCTTCTATCATCAATAAGAGATGCTAAGCCTAGTGGGCCCTTTCTTAGAAGGATAATATGATACAGTCTAGAATATGCCCTCACCTTACTATGTGTTGGCAGAAATTAAATGAATTTCACTTGATGCTTTTACATGAGTAAGAACATGGATCACCAGAAAGGAAAACTATTTTCTTTCACAAAGCCTTCAACTATCTTTAACTATTCTCAGTTCTTCTCTCTCGTTTTTTGAGCCATAACTTACCCAAACATATAAGGAGCATAAACAGCACCTTTCCTCCCCATGATGGTATTTTTTCAAGTTTACCTGAAAGATTGCTTTCTTTCATAGTAACTTTATATATTTTGTTGTTGTTGTTTTGTTCCTTTGCAAAAGCAATGTCAGATGAAAGCTTCTATGTACAGCAAAATGTCAAAGAAGACATTTGTTTATTTCTTGTCCCTTCTTAGGAATATGTCTATTACTGTCAAGAGCTGCATTAGCACTACAATATCAATGTAGTTTGGCACCACTTTAACTGCCATGGCTCAATGTGATGCAATTCTGGGATCTGTACTTTTGTGAGATATTTAGCATTCTCTGTCAGAGCACTCTAGTGACAACAAACTACAAATCCCAGGTTTCCATAGGATGGAGCAATGGCAGTTAAAGCAGTGTCAAACTGCATTAATTCTGTATTGTGTCAGAAGCCCTGATTCAGCCAAAGTTAAGCACATTTAAGTCCTATCTACCCTAGTGGGAGATGTATAGTCCCATTCTCGACTAGAATGTGGACTGCATCCACACTGCAGAAATATCTACCATGGCTCAATGCTATGGAATTCTGGGAAATGTAGTTTGAAGTGGCACCAGAGTATAGCAAATAACTACAATTCCCAGAATTCTATAGTTCTGAGCCATGGCTATTACAGTTGTGTCAACCCACATTATTTATGCAGTGTCGATGCAGCCATAGAGGACTTTTAAGACTTCAGAATCTGGACTAGATTCCTAGAATCCTTACCTCAGCCATTGACACATTCTTTCAGGTCAACCTCTATCCAAGGTTCTTGTGGGAACAAAACAGGGTAAGTCTTGCAACAACAACAACCAGTTTATTGATTAGTCAGCTGGCCGTATCAAGAAATGCACAATACAAATTGCAAAATACAAAATAGAAAATCCAAGTGTCAAACTATATACAAAAATAAAACTTGGTCACATCTAAAAACTCATATAAAATTAAGAAAAGAGTTAAGAGTTAACACCAATACTAGCTAAATAAAAGCAAATATAATAAAAGGGTAAGTCTTACACATCTCTAACAACTTCCACATCTCTAAATATTTAACCAAAATGATCCATATTCCAGACACACAAGACTGGATCTAGTCTAATATTTTATTAGTCTTGTAGGTTGAATTCAGTCCCACACCATTCAAGACACGTAAAACTGGCCCTGCCAACAGACAGAATGAGCTATCTGCCATTGGACAAAATGAAAGGGGCAGAAAATTCTTTGGCTTTCCCTGGCCCAAACCTTGATCAAGAGTGAGATAGAAAATGCATCTTCTGATATTACCTGGATGTGTATCTATGTTTGGTTCTGTTAGAAGAATTTGTCGAATACAGTACAGTCAGCCCTCCTTATCCATGGATTTTTTTATCCACGGATTCAAGCATCCACAGCTAGAAAATATATTTTTTAAAAAGTGTAATTCCAACTAGCAAACCTCAATTTTCTATTTTATATAAGGGGCACCATTTTGCTATGCCATTGTATTTAACGGGACTTGAGCATCCACAGATTTTGGTATCCACAGGGGATCCTGGAACCAAACCCCAGTGGATAACGGACCTCCTGTAGATACAAATTTGGAAAACAAAGATGTACACATGGGAATTGATAATGAAATTGATCCTTAAGTGGAAACTGATTCTTGTCTATAATCAAAATGATCTAAGAATATCACTGTGCACAGCTATCAGTAGTATATAGTGAATTTCAGGAGGGCTTTTTTCACTGATCTTCTACAACGAGGAATCAAAGGTCTGGCGCATGTACAGCAATCCCATATCGATGAGATTGCAAGTGATTCTTAGCCACTGACATTCATTGTAATTTACAGTTGCTTCAGCCTGAGAAACTATCAGGAACTTTTCAGACACATCTTCATATGTCTCTGTGCTGTCTCCTAAACCATCAATATTCTAGTCTTTAAAACTTATCTGCTCATTTTCGTGTGCAAGGAGTAAGGTAAATCAACTGGTTCATGGGTTGCTTCACTGCTGGGTCTAATACTCCCTTTTGTTTTGTATCAACTGAAGCTGAAAATTTGCAGAGGGGCATAAATTAATTTGATATGTAGCCTGCAGTAGCAAAGTGCATTATGGAGATGATTATACAATTCACACTTCCTGAACTAAAGCATACGCACCTTAATAAAAATTCAGCCAAACTGCATATGGAAAAAGGAACATTGCAGATTTATCTACTTTTTCCCCATGTTCTTTCATAGCTCTGCCTAGCTTTTGTTCCCTTTCTCTACCCTTTTTTGCTTTTATGTTTGCAAATGATAAATTTTCTCATGTTTTACATTTTATATTTAGTTTATCTCTTTATTTTGTATTCATTTTCTACTGAAAATGGAATGAGTCTTTAGAATAATACAGTAGATATTGAGTTTTTAAATTGCTATTGGGTATATACTGCCTAAGAAGGCTATCTGATCTCTAACTTAATCATGTGAAAATATTGCTACAGGAAAGCAGCCTTGGTAACAATGAGACACCTTTGCTTTTATAAAATTTATTTAACTATACACCCTTTATGAAGCATTAATACAGAATTCCCTCCACTTTCTGCCACACTTAGGGAAGATTTACTGTAAACAGCAATGGAGTTTACAGGCAAAAAAAAAGCCAAAAATCTGTAAATACAAATGGCTTTATTCTGGGTGCTATTTAAGCTTATCAAGAAAAATCACTCAATTAAGCCTTTCTGAGATGCTGAAACAGATGAAATGATCCACGTTTATGTTTATGGTCAAAAGACAGGAAGAAAGAAGAAAATAATGGTTGTCTAAAATCTTGAAAAACCACAACGGATTACATCTTAAAATATTCTGGCCTTCTGAAAAAGGCTGCAAAATTTTAAAAGCGATGATGATCACATCTTGTCAACTTCTGCCCTGCTAGCAAAAAAAGGACACATTGTTTTTTTCCTCCCTGATAACTAGATATTGGCAGCACACAATTTGTACTGCCTTGTACAAATATTTGTCTGATGTCACTTAATGGAGTTACTGTAATGTTAATTTAATACAGTGTTCTGTGCTCCATGCAGCAGCTGCCTAGCTAAACAAGTGGCAGTACTACTGAGGGGATTCATCCATTTAGCAGTAGGCAAACTAGCAAAGACTTCACCCAGGAAAAGCAGGAAAATATTTCCTGTTCCTCGATTGTCTGTCTTCCAAACTTTCATTATCACTGCCCTTTACCAAGCTATTCTATCTGCTGACTCTCCGCCATCTGCCAGGGAATGCTGGGCTGAGAGACTGTTTGCTTGCCCTCCTTCCACCAGCGATGCCTCAGCTCCTGGACTTAAGGAGGAGTCTTGTCTTCCCCCCTTTTTTCCCCTCTGTATAGTTTATATTGTTTTTTTAGGATTGGGATGGAGGATTGAGAATGCGGATTATTTTCTTTTTACAGTTGGTCCTTCTTATAAAAGGATTTTTTTATACACGGACTCAAGCATACACGGTTTGAAAATGTTCCAAAAAAATATACATTTCAAATATCAAACCTTGGTTTTCCATTTTTTATAAGGCACACCATTTTGCTATGTCATTATATTTAATGGGACTTGAGCATATGCAGATTTTGTTATACACAGGGGATTTTGGAACCAAATCCCAGCGTATAACAAGGGTCCACTGTACTTGTTTTGCTCTATTGTGCTGTATTTTTAACTTTGTTAGCCGCCCCGATTGTTCTCAGAGGGGTGGGATACAAATAAATTTTATTATTATTATTGTTGTTGTTGTTGTTGTTATGTATTTTGCTCTGTTAATTTTATTGTTGCTATAATTGCTATGTATTTTGTTATTTACTGCTATTGTTAATTGCTATTTTATTTTATTGTTATTGTTTAGCGCATTGCCATGTTACATTTTTTTAAAAAATCATGTTTATTGTTATTGCCTTGTATTTTCCCCTCTATTGTAAGCCCCCCAGATTCCCAGTGATTGGGCGGCGTATAAATAAATCCTATTATTATTATTATTATACTAAACTACTCCAATTGCTGATAGTTCCCCTTATCCATTCAAGTCACCCCCTTCTTCACTTGTGCCAGAATACACAGTAACCAAAGCCAAAGTCCCACAAGCACCACTGACTCTCCCTGTCAGGAAAATATAAAAATGTCATGATTCCCCAAATTTGCTGTCTGAAATAGCCTACATATTCTGCTTAACAGTAGGGCTGGATCATCTGAGAATGCATCAGATGAACTGTAGGAAGGAATGTCCTTGAAGACTCTCAATGAAGCTTCAACTCCAAGGGAGAGAGAGCTCATACTGGATTCCCTGCTGGGACCTTGCCAGCCACTATAGAGGTTCCCATGGGTCCTCTTCCCCCAGTTCAAACCCCAGTCTTGAAAAGGCCCTAAAATGGTGTGGTGGCAGTGTGACAATGGGTTAGGTGGAAGGCTCTCAGCCCTTACACAAATTTAGATATACCCCAGAGCATCTGATATTGGGAAGATTTTTCATTAAAATGGAATGGGAGCCAGAAGGCCTCAAAATGTTAATTCCTGACATTCTTTACATGTTTGCCAGAACCCATTAGAGCTATGGACATGTTGGAGATTCCAGTACTGGACAACTCCCTTCTCTAGCCTCTTGTCCCTTTAGAACTGCTTCTTTAACGTATTTATCAACATAACTTGATTTATCAGTGAATAACATGGGAATCTTAACTTGTCTCCTTTATCATAGGAAATTGCAAATTAAATTTCTTCAACATATAAATGCTTAACGATCAAACATTAGTATTACTAATGTCAAAAATGAAAGCATATTATTGTTGTTGTTGTATGCCTTCAAGTTCTTTCTGACTAACAACAGCCCTAAGGTGAACCTATCATGAGGTTTTCTTGACAAAATTCATTCAGAAAAGGTTTGCCATGGCCTTCCACTGAGGCTGAGAGAATGTGACTTGCCCAAGGTCACCCAGTGGGCTTCTTGGCTGAGCAGGGAATCAAACCTTCATCTCCAAAGTCATAGTCCGACATTCAAACTACTATGCCACTATGGCTCTCAAGGTGTATTAATCCTCACAAAATAAAACAAATTGCCTTTTATAGATTTGGAGGAATAGCTAATACTCCAGAGGACAGGATCAAAATTCAAAATGACCTGAATAGACTAGAAAGCTGGGCCAGAGCTAACAGAATGAACTTCAACAGGGAGAAATGTAAGGTACTGCACTTAGGGCGAAAAAATGAAATGCACAGATATAGGATGGGAGACACCTGGCTTAAGGAGACAACATGTGAAAGGGATCTAGGAGTCCAAGTAGACCACAAGCTGAACATGAGTCAACAGTGCGATGCGTCAGCTAACAAAGCCAATGCGATTTTAGGCTGCATCAATAGAAGTATCGTATCTAGATCCAGCGAAGTAATAGTGCCACTATATTCTGCTCTGGTCAGGCCCCACCTGGAATATTGTGTCCAGTTCTGGGCGCCACAATTCAAAAAGGACATTTGGAGCGTGTCCAAAGGAGGGCAACTAAAATGGTGAAAGGTCTGGAAACCTTGTCCTATGAGGAACGACTCAGGGAGCTGGGGATGTTTAGCCTGGAGAAGAGAAGGTTAAGAGGTGATATGATAGCCCTATTTAAATACTTGAAGGGATGTCATATTGAGGAGGGAGCGAGCTTGTTTTCTGCTGCTCCAGAGACTAGGACCCGGAGCAATGGATGCAAGCTGCAGGAAAAGAGATTCCACCTCAACATTAGGAAGAATTTCCTGACAGTAAGTGCTGTTCGACAGTGGAACACACTTCCTAGGAGTGTAGTGGAGTCTCCCTCCTTGGAGGTCTTCAAACAGAGGCTGGATGGCCATCTGTCGGTGATGCTTTGATCTGGATTTCCTGCATGGCAGGGGGTTGGACTGGATGGCCCTTGCGGTCTCTTCCAACTCTATGATTCTATGATTCTATGATGCATGTGGATTTAATTCTAATATGTTTACTAGATGTGTTCTGTAACTTTGGAGAGATCATTCGTTAACAAAATAATAAAAAGTTACATGGAGTCTCGAAATAGCTTATTTCTAGTCCTAAAAGTTAGATTTCCAGTAACATTCTTGATTTAAGTATGTCTAAGCAATTATTTGATCAGCATTTCAGTGCAGTGAGAACTTTTAAAGGGCCCGAAATTAACTGTCCCTTGGAAAATTTAGAATCATCACTCTAGGTGAGGAAGCCAGATAAACTTCATGGGAGGTCAGAGTATAGGGCAGATAGCAATGGAGCATATTGATTCTTTAACAACAAAGTGACCCCAAGACCTCAGCCTTCTAGAAAACTAAATAGATGGATGGGCAAACTAAAATGTTATGGCTGAGACCTAATATGGTACTTGCACTGTGTAAATCTACATTGACATACAAGTTTATCACATGAGAGGCTAAGTGCTTAAATCCCATGCAGAAATGGAATTAAAATTCCAGAAAAATCCCACAAAAATGGGATGGTAAATGATTTTGTCCACTTTCTGTGCAGGTTAATGCCAGATTAATGCTCAATTCCCCCAACGTCATGTGAAAATGATCCCACTTATGTGGGATTTGTCCACTTTTTGTATGTGTTAATGCATGACGTTGTGTGAAAACAATCCCATGGGATTTTTCCATTTTAAATCTCATTTCTGCATGGGATAAAACCCACATGATAAACTCAATAGTTTCATGGTGGTTGTGCTACAGCACTCTTCTGCTGAAAATCACCATTGTGCAATGAATTGTGTATCTGCCAGTGCACCTGCGTATCATTCTAATTGACAATAGTGTACAGTGACTGTTTCTGCAGCCCTAAAGAATGAATCGACAGTGTTGATGAATAGTTACCCACAATCCAAGAAGCTGCAGTTACATAGTTGAAACCCTGTTACTTTATCCCAACTATAGTTGACTCATCAAATTAATTGTTAAATATTGAGTCAACATAGAGAAAAATCTAATTGATTCAATGGCTTTACTCTACTTGGGATTAACAATATGATTATGATCCTTGTGAAATGGGCCTTCATTATTAGTATTGATCAATTTCAAAACAGAAAAGGTGGGGTAGTGTGAACCTGGGAGACTTTGTGGATGATGGACATTCCTTGCTTCGAATTCTTGGCCTCCACATGTCAAGGATAACCAGAAACAATGACAAAGGAGAGTAGGGTTAAAATACTCTCCCTTCTTACATACTTAACACATGTTTGACACATAAGCAAGGCTGAATCCACACTGCAGAAATGATACAGGTTGACAGCATTTCAAATCTGCTATGAAATTCTGGATATTGTAGTTTATTGTGCACCAGAGCTCTCTGACAGAGAAGGCTAAATGTCTCACAAAACTACAAATCCCAGAATTCCATAGTATTGGGCTATGGCCACTAAAGTGGGATCAACCTGGATTATATCTGTGGTGTGGATGCAGCCAAAGTAAACAACTGAATGGTGCTAAAGTTTATCCCACAATGTATACTTCATTCATGTTTGAATATGTGTTGTGGGGGGGGGGGAGAGTTGTTCAGTTGCTTTTCTCATCTACAACCCCTTAATAACATTCCCAAAAACCTAGTGTTCCTTGGACAAAAGGTTTAAACTCACTGATATTAGACAACATTTTATTCATAGTGAAGATATAACAGTATTTTTATCTTACACTTCATATTTAAAACTTCACAAAACAGCCAAGAAATGACGATTAGTGCATTTATATCTCAGATTTTGAGGAAAATACACAATCAGATTCAAAACCAGATTTTTTTTTCTCTCCTAAATATGTATTTTAAAACATTTGCATCATAAAAGAGGAGGAAGGAAGTTTTAAATATTTGTTTCATCTACAGTCATGACATACCTAGGTTTCATGAATTCAGGGAGTGTTAGGAATGGTTTCAAAAAAGATTGCGCTAAAAAAAGGAACCCTGATTTTGATATAAAGATTTGAAAGCAACAGAGATAGCTCCATATTACCAAGCATGTTGTTCCAGTGGTTAAATTTCTATATTATACAGGGGGGAAGACATTATTCTAGTAACAGTGGAGTTACAATGATTTACCTTTGCAGAAAAGCTAGTCTGTTTTTCAGCCATGAAATCTCTTCAGGCAAGTTCCTCACTGAACACAAATTGAAATCAATGGAGCTATACCTTCCAGATATCTTGAAAATCTGACCCTTGAGGTGAAAGGGTCTCTGTTTATAGCTCATATAAAAGTCTGGAAACTTAGCAAGTTTAAGGGAACCAGCATAGCATAGTTTATAGTTGCTAAGTGAATGGCCTATGAATCAGGATTCCTCCAATTCAAAATATTGCCTCTTCCATAGCTGTATTAGGCTACCCTATGCAGACAATCAGCCTCACTAATTCCTTTTATTTGCAGTTTGGACATGATGATGATGTAAGGAATGCAACAAATTAAAGCATTTTGAACACTGTACAGTATATATTTGTGTGTGGAGCCATTCAGGACATTTTGCTGCCTGAGCCAAGGGTCAAGATAGCACCCCTACTGTACCATGCAAAGAAATAAACCACACACAAAAATGGCTTTTTTCTTTAAAATAGTACTTCTCACAGCCACTCCCCTTTTCCCATCATATGCCACCCATCTCATGTTTATCACAGTCCACAGCTTCACTTCAGATTATAAGAAAACCTCAGATGAGCACCTAAATACCCAGGCAGGTTTTTGTGAACAGAGATAGACCTTAAGGTGTTCTGGACTTTTAACGGAAGGTTGAAAATAGCAGCTTGAATTGAACTCAGAGACAAACCAAGAGCAATACATTTAAGCTCTGGAAAAGTAATTGTTTTGTACACTTAGTCACAGTCAGCTGCTAAATTGTGCAGAAATTTCTAAACTGTCTTTAAAAGAAGCCCTACATGTAGTAGCCCAGCTCTCCAGATATTGTTGAATTACAACTCACAGCAGTCCTAGTCAGCACAGCTGAAGTTGTAGTCTTGCAACATCAGGAGGACTGCATGGTTCTTCTTGGTGAAATATACTGTAACAGTCTAAAAGGTTCAATTCTACAAACACTGGCCACAGAAGGGTCTTCCCAAAACATGGCGGCAGAATCAATAAAAGCCTTTTTAACAACAACATGGCTTAACAACATTTTGTTCCACAACACCACCAGAATGCATCTCTCATTTCCCATAAATTGCCACTAAAACCACACAACACATACTATCAATGGCTATGTCAGCACATGGAACTTAGTAACTTAAGAATTCCACTGACACAAATGACACATCAACTTGGTTGTGTTAGGAATTGGGTTTTGTATTTTGTATTTTCTGTAAAAGTAAGTGGTTTTGTAAGTTGCCTAACAGAGGGTCCAAAGATGTGAAACAAATAAAATGAGGATGTGGGAAGTGTTGTGGGAAAATTGTCTTTTTGACAAGAACCTCTCTACATAAATATCTACAATCCATAGAGTACCAAATATTTCTCAGCCTAGACTAGATCTTGGTTTAAGAAAGTTCAAATCTCTCACTCTGCCTAAATCTTCATGCTAGTAGCATTCCCCAGTACTAAAGAAACATAACATTGCAGCTCCTCACAAGAGATACATACAGGTATAGTCCTCATTCTTCACTATCTCTCTGCTATGGCTGGACATCCTGACTGGATTTGTTATCATGCAAGAAGTGGGAGAATGTAAAAACAAACGGTACATTTCCAGGAAATTCTCTCTCTCTGTGTATGTCTATAAAATTGTGTATAAAATTGAAAAATGTAGTAACTGTTGTCTTGTTGCACAGAAAAACAAAAGGAATAGCTTTTGTGTGGGTGGTTGATGAACATGTTCTTTGGTGCTTGCTTTGTATATGTATGTGGATGGCTTCAAAAGGCACCATTTTACTCAGTGACCTAAAAACCCTATAGCACTGTGTGCTGAAAGCAAGATCTTGGAGAGAGGTTAGAAAATCCTCACAATATGAGGCAATGTGAAGACATGTTCACATTCCTACTCTCACAGGCTTTCCCCCATACTATTTATAAAGCAGACAGCAATGGTGTCCCATCTAACCTAACACATTTCTAGACTGCTTGAGTTGCCTTCCAGTGGTAACAAAGCCTCCAAGAATTTTTAGCTGCTCTCCCAGTCTATCATATGATAACTACACTTAGCTTGTAGAGAAAAATTACTCTATAAAAATAAGATGGGAAGTAAGACAGGGTTTCTTTCTATAATGGCATACTCTGTTGTGGGGGCTGTTTTGCTGTTAACCTCAATGGCACAATCATCTGGAATTTCTCTTTTACTAAAGAAATGAACCATTCTCAAACACAAAAAATCCCAACCACCTTGCACCTCTTACTATCAACTTGCACTGTCAAATTATTAATAAATACAGTTCAGGTACCATTTGTGCTTCTAACATATTATTCCTATTAGACTTGAGCCTGAACCTTTTTTCCTAAACTTCATTATTCTTTGCCTCTCAGCTTACTGCTAACCACTTCTCTCACCACTTCGCACTCTGTCTGCTTGAAGCGCACCTTGTCACTTTACTGTCATTGTCACTCAAGAAATGTTATTCCTGTTATTTTAAAGAATCATAATGTCAAACTTACTCCAGAAAACAAGAATAATTACAAATCAGGTAGGGAATGTAAACAAAGAAGCTACACATACAGAAAGATAGGAAAACATATCTAATTTGTGCCCTTTTCAGGGAGGACATCATCTTCTATACAGAGCCACGTATCAAAAAAATTCAGTTTGATCTCTCGCTCATGTTTCATGTCTTCAAAGTGTAGTTCACAATGGATCTGTTGTATATAAGAAATATATTTATGGTTGCACCTATGAAACAGGTGAACACTTGGTGAAAGGCAGGATAATAAAAAAGGTGTTCATTTCTGCATGCACAAATACCCTGCTCTGCTACAATGTGAGAAGGAAGTAGGGTTTTGCCTGCAACCTAAATTGCAGCTGAACAAGACAGGAAATTGTTAACTTGTTTACTTTGCTATTATTGTATTTTAACTACCCAAGATAGGAAGAGATCCTGGTGTGATTCTTGCCTTATAGTATCTATTACTACATCTGTATGGAATATTTGATGTGAAAAAATGATGACAGGAGTTCCTCTTATTAATGCTCTCATACTACACCAATTCTCATGATCCTAAGGTCAAAAGGTTGGAAGTTTGAGGCCCAAGTGCTGCACAATGGAGTGAGACCCCATCACTTGTCCCAGCATCTGCCAATCTAGCAATTCAAAAGCATGCAAATGCAAGTAGATAAACAGATACCACTTCAGTGAGAAGGTAACAGCGTCCCATGCAGTCATGCTGGCCACATGATCATGGAGTTGTCTTTAGACAAAGCTGGCTCTTCCACTAAGTAACAGATGAGCACTGCCCCCTACGGTCGGTTATGACTAGATATTCATGTCAAGGGGAAACGTTTACCTTTACCTTTTACTAGTGTTTAAGGGCCTATAGAGACTGGCACTTTGTGCCGGCCTGTGGGTAGAGTCAGGGCACAGCATCCTGTAACATGGTGCCATTTTGGTGCACACTGGTCCACACGGCACACACCATCATGACGCACCTTTGGCACTGCATCCACATGATGCAGCGCTGAAGAGGCATCATAAAGCCATGCCACTGCGGCTATGGTACCCCTTGGAGGGCACAAAAAGGAGTTGCTTTTTGTGGCTCCTTTTTGCATTCTCCAGAGGCCGAATCAGGGCCACAGCATGATGTTGCTACAGCCCTGATCTGGCCAGTCTGGCGAGCCCCTTATTTTTAGGAAGATCCTTGCATTCATCTCTACCATGTGTATGGCTTTAATGTGAAACAATTAGTATACCTGGATAAGCTAGACAAATAACTTATTAAGATTAGCCGTAAATACACAAAAAATGTGACTGCATGGATTACTGTATTATTAATGTTCTGATGTGTAAATGTGTAAATACTCCCTGATGTGTAAATGTTCCCTGTATTGATGAATTCAGTATTTTTTATTTGGTTTGTAATCATCCTTTCAACTTAGGTTCAGGGAGGCTTAGAATATAATTAGGGTTGCACCATCACTGTGTGGCATTCTTTATCCAAAATTTGACCTTTCCTTCCAATAAGTTGCCTCACACAGAACAACAACAACAACAACCAACAACATTCATAGTGAAATTGTTTTGATTGCCGTCCTCCATACACACTCCAGCTTGTCAATATCCTTCTTGAATTGTGGTGCCCAAAACTGGACATAATACTCCAAGTGAAGTCTGACCAAAGCAGATTAGAGTAGTATTATTACTTCCCTCAATAACTATACTCCTTTTGATGTAGCCTAGGAGCATATTGGTTTGTTTAGCTTCTGCCTTACACTGTTGACTCATGTTCAGCTTGTGGTCTACTAAAACTCATAGCTCAACATGAGTCAACAGTGTGATGCAGCAGCTAATCCATCAGATCATCCATTGAATGCTAACCAAGGGGCCACAGATTCTATCCAATTCCTCGTCTGATGGGAGAGATAGAGAGGAAGAACTCCTCCCTCATATTTCCTCTCCCAGACCTCACAGAGGAGATTAGTGCATTGGTTTTTCAAACCTGGGTCTGGCAAAACAAAATTAAATCTGCTCCTTTTGCTGGCAGTTTCAGGCCTTGGAGTGGCTTCCAGCCACTTCGGGGGGGGGGGGGGGTCATCTAAACAACAAGCCCCCAAAGCAGCCGAAAGCTGCTATATTTGGACTGTCTCTTTCAGACCTTAGTGACATTAGAACTCTTTAAAAGGATGGCTCACAAATGAAGCAATGAGACTCCAGTACAGTATAGTATGCATATGATATAATTCCATGACAGTCTCAGTGTTAGATTTTTGAAGGGAGCTTGGACAAGAACACGTTGCTTTTCTGGGGACCTTCTTTGGCTAATTTGCCCATAAGGAGATGTCAAGGCACAGAAAAGCTGTTGCTTCTCTTCTTGCTTCATCTTGTTGTCTAATTGGATGTACTGGGAGGGAGAAAAGCTTGGAAAATCACTGAAGGTCTATAGTGCTGCCCCCTGCTGGGTTATGGGTCATGGCAGGTAGGAACAATGCGACTTCCTGAGGCAAGTCCTGATGTTACTTTAAAACTCCACACAATTCTAACAAAAGATATTATTCAGTGACTACCACAAATGGGAATCAAACATAATGTATAAAACAAGAAATATTTGAGTTGGTGGAGGGGGGGGGAGGAAAACCCAATTTTAGCTTAGCCCTATTGATTAGTCACAAGCTTAAGAACAATATTATTGCAACAAAAAAATATTTAAAAAGACCTCTAAGTATGAGCCTGAAAAACACATTAAACTACTCAGGATCAAAAATCTCTGTTTAAAAGGGAGGCTGAGGTGCACAGTAATATAGGAGACTAGAAAAATAAGCTATAAAATAACTAGTCCCCCAGACATTACTATAAACCAGGCATTTAACTATGTGTCATTCTAACTGTGGCTGCAAATTAAAATATGGGTTCAAAAAATGCCTCCATGTAGAAAATAAAATAAAATTTTATTTCTGCAGGATCCAGTTCCAACTGCCAAAAGGGAAGTTAAACCCTTTTTAAAAATGCCTTTTTCATTATAAGGGCAGCATACATTTTAGAATTACAAGAATGATGATGATAAATAGTGTATGATTCCAAGATTTGGGGTAGGGTGGAGTATCCATTTAATTCCCCCCTTGCCTTTGATAGGCTCATGATAAGAGTTATAAATTTTTTTCTTTATGAGAACTCTGGGGAGAAAAACCTATCAGACACAATTCCTCTTGATGAGGACAATCTGGACAATCTAGGAGATGGATAATTAGACCCGCACTTTGGCAAATTCCTGCAAAATACTTGCCATTCAGAAACTGCTCTGCCCTGCATAGTGACTGATTGCTTGCTTTTGGTAATTTACAGCCCTGTGAGGTCACTAGGCAGTGACCACATCAGTTTTACATTTACATATATTGCCCCAGAGCAAAACAAAAACAGAAATGCCTGCCTCAAAACCACTTTAAAAACAATCATAAGCAGTAATCAGTGGCAATGAGCCACTGCATCAACTGTAGTTTGGCTAATCATCCTGTATGTATCTCACCTGTTTCACTTATGGGATGGTCTCAGTCTGCAAGACAAACATCATCAGGGTCACCTAACAGACAACACAAACAATTAACAAAAGGAACACTCTTTCTAGGATCACTACTGGTAACCACCATTTTGCTAGTGATAATAATATCACTGAATACCAGTGCAAGGAAATGAAGGGAGGAGAAAATTCTGTTGGAAGGTAACAATGAAGGAAGGCCAACCTGCTGCCAGGAATGATCTCTCTGTCACTTCACTGTTAACATGTGCTTTTTTTAAAGGTGTGTCACAGACATGGGCTGTAGATCTCAACCAGGTCACTAGTCTTTTGAAATACTTGCCTTCATCATCACTGCTTGAGCCCCACTGATAAGAATGTTCCTACTCACTTATCTCTCTCACCCCCAACCCCTACCCTGAAATAGTCAACATTTCTTATAAGCAATACTCTTGCTGCAAGGTGCTAACTGCTGTAACATGAGGGCATACCACTTTGAGAATAATCCCAAATTGATTTTACAGAGACCCTGTGAGTGCCTTATTTCTAGGGTGGGAATTTAGCAACTATCCAGCCACAACTCACAACTCACAGCAGTCCTAGCCAGCATAACCAATGGTGACAAGAAATACTGAGTATTCAGCACCATTGGAAGGCCACATAATTCCCATCCCTTTTTAAATTTGGTTTCAAGGTGAACCTATAATATACTGGGGTTTTGGAAATGATCTTCTCCAGGATAAATTGGTGTTATCAATTGGTGCATAATGCAGGTAACTGTCTATTGCCAGACTCTGCAAAGATAAGGCAAGAGAGCCTGGATCCCTTGGAGAAGACAAGCCACTTCTGCTCACCAACCTTCCCCCACTGAAAAAGAAATGGTTTAATTGATTAGAGCAATCAGTGTTTAACTGTCTTGTCTATCTTTACTGAATAGAGACACATGAAAATGGTTCAGATTGGTACACTTTGCATTCTGAGGTATTGTGCAGCTTCCACTAATGTTGGGCAACCCTATCTGGATTTGAAATAGGGTAAATGTATATACTTAATTGGCTTTGTTTTGTATATGCAATTCCATTGTTCTCTACCACTCAGACCACTAAGAGTCATTATCAGTGCCTGAAAGGCACATTCACATCTGCCCTGTTGTACAGAGGCAGAAGCTTTGACAGAACAGAATATTCTCATTCTTTGCAAGATGTGGGAGAAGTCTGGATCAGGTACATGATGCCGTCTGCCTGGGCCCAAAGATGTGCAATAAAATCTGCGTTTAAAAGTTTACATCCTGCGCCTAGCTTGGGAGGAAATGACTGGAAAGAACAGTGCGAGAATCTCTTTTATGGCGAGCAGCACTCAGTTCTGTATGTCATCAGTTGCAGACAGTTGTACTAATTGGATGTAGACAAGTTTAGTATTCTCTTAGTCTCATCCAATTAATTGCAGATTATGTATTTATTTATACATTTATTTATGAATGAAACACCATAAATAGAACTTGAGCAAGGGAGGTAGACACATCGTAGATGAGGGGAAAGACTTCTGGGTATTTCTTTTAATCCTTTCTCCTTACCTCCTTCCTTTTTGAACAGCTAAGCCAAAGGTACAATGAACTGGGTTGAATTTCACACAGTGCTGTCTTTTTCAGGGTTAAACTTGTGCTTTAATTCCTATTTTTGCTATACTTGGGTGTGACATCTCTATCCTTTTTACAAATCTAATATTGCAGTTTGAGATGGGGAGAGAAATATATCAAATTAGATAGATGGTTAGATAGATAGATGATAGATAGATCTATAGATAGATAAACAGATAGATGGCAATTTTCTGTAACAACAAAGATGTTTTGGCAGATTTGTACTCAAGCTGTTCCTTGCTGCCATCTACACCTTGCTCTCTCCATTTCAGTTCATTTGACAACTCTGAACCAGACAACAAGAGATGTCTGGTTCTTCCTGTGAGCTGCTAACCTGAACAGAACAGTGTCACGAAAGGAGGAGCAAAGATGAGCTGTTCTGAGTTTTCACATGGTTCTTCCTCGTTCCTAGGGAAACCAGCTTCCCTCTTTCTCTGCAGCTACCTCTGCTTCTATATGAAAAAAGCTTTAATCTGAGAATTATTTCTGGTCACCAGCACCTAAATGCTTGTTGTATGGATGGCTCTCCCCCTCCTTCCTCCCATGTTGAATCTCTGTGCTGCGCTGTAAGATTCAGAAAGCAATGGGATGGGAATTTGCATCAGAATAAGTGAAGTGGCATGAATTCAAAAACAGGTATTTGTGACAGAGCGTGATCTCATACTCACACTACCAACTTGCCAAACCAATTCCAGGGGGAACTCAGTGAGGCAGTGCAGGTTTCCTCCAGTCTTTGAACAGGAAAATATTTTGGATAACAGCATTTCAGCAATGCTAGGATTTTTCATTGTCAGTTAATGAAGGTGTTAGAGGAATTGTTTCCTGTTTCCAATAGATCTTTTAGGGCAGAGGGAAGGAGAGAGGGTGCTTAGCTAAATGGACTAAGGACAATGCCACCTATGATTATCGGAAGGCCTGGAGCCAGTATCCCTAATGCTAGGACAAATGCTAAATCTCACTGGCCCTGGAGACTACTGGATCCAATACTATCATTGCATTTCTTCATCCACCCAAACTGAAAATCAGACTCCAGGAGGTACTTGGGGTTAAGAGAGATGGAATAGTTTCAGCTGCATTGCTCAGTATGTCTCTATATGATATCCTAATGGGGTTTCTTTTTAGTCTTGGCCACCTTATGAGGTAGAGGGCACACTAAAGGCAATAATGGGGACTGGTGGAGAGTAGGGGTAGGCAAAGGGTGTGTCCCATGTGCTGCATGTGGGCCCCAGGGCTGTTTCTGTGCCCACTAGAGTCAGCAGCAGTCTTTTCTTTTTTCTTTTTATTTCTTTTTCTTTTTCTTTTTCTTTTTTTAGAGAAAGAAAATGCTTTAACAAATGTCCCTAAACATTGTCTAGGGCAAAGGTGTGTGATTGTGGGGAGATAAAGACCTGCATTAGACCTCTAGGGGATGTTGGAAGGTTGCACCTCTCAACACACACCTACTCCAAAACACAAACAAACCAACAAAAACCTTCCATCAAGTTCCCTCTAGGCAGTGTGGGGGCATATTCACCACATTTTAGTCCCTTATGTGGGCCAGGAAAAGCCTTAAAAAAAACAAGAAGAAATAATTGGAAATTACTTCCAGTTTACTCAATAGTTTGTTTTTTTTAAAAAAAGCTCTATTCTGGGCCTAAAATGACCAAGGAGACTGAAAACATGAATGCCCCCCATGCATGCGAGATGGCATGTGGTGGCATTTTGGTGCATGCAAATATTTTGACCCCTGGAGGCCCTGGGGGCCACAGAAACAGCACTGGGAGGCACATGCTGCCCATGAGTTACATTTTGCTCACCCCTGATCCAGTGGGTGCTGGGGGTACTTCACTATATTTTTGTCCCCCAGGTCATTTTAGGCCCAGTTGTTGTGTGTGCTTGTGTGTATATGTGTGTGCACACACTCATCTTCAAGTCACCTGTCAACTTATGGCAACCCCATGAATTTCATAGGGTTTTCTTAGAAAAGGAATACTCAGAGGTGGGTTTGCCAGTTCCTTCCTCTAAAAAATAGCCCATAGCACCTGGTATTCACCAGAAGCCCCCCATTCATGTACTAACCTGGGCTGACCCTGCTTAGCTTCCAAGCTCAGATGAGATTTGGAGCCTTTAGGGTATTTAGGCCCTCCAGAAGAATTGGAAGGTGTCTCATCTCCCTGCTCATTGCAGAATCTACAGCTAATGCATCCTCAGCAGACATCTGTCCAGTCTCTTTTGAAAGATATCCAGAGATGGAGACCCCCCACACACACACACACAGAGACACACACCACATCTCTAGATAACTGGTTCCACTGCCAAAATGTTCTTACTGTCAAGAAATTTCTTCTAATGTTCAATCAAAATCTACCATCCTGTAACTTAAAACCATTGGTCCTAGTGCTACGCTTTGAGGCAGCAAAGAAAAAGCCTGCATCCTCCTCTCTGTGACAGCCCTTGATGTATTTTAAGAGTGTGATCATGTCAGCCCTCAGTCTTCTCTTCACTAAGCTGAATATGCCCAACTACTTAAATTTTTCCTCATATGTTTTGTTCTCATATATCTTATCATCCTTGTTGGTCTTCTCAGAACCTGTTCCAATTTGTTTATATCTCTCTTAAAATGAGGTGTCCAAAATTGAACACAGTACCTCAAATGAGGCCTGACCTCTGCAGAATACAGTGAGACTATTGCTCCTTCACCTTGGAAACGTTTTCAATTAATGCTGTTCTATGCTAATTAATGCTAATTCTATGTTTCTGTTAATGCAGCTAGAATAGCACTTGATTTCTTTGCTACAGCACCCCACTGCTGACTCTTGTTCAATTTATGATTAACAATAATCTCAATGTCCTTTTCATATGGAGTACTGCTGAGGCAAGTATCCCCCTTCCAATCTGTGCATTTGGTTTCTGTGACCTAAATGTAGAATTTTGCAGTTGTCATTACAGAATTTCATTTTATTAATTTCTGCCCAATTTTCAAGTTTATCTAGGTCCTTTGAATTCTGTTCCTGTCTTCCAAAGTCTTAGCCAACCCTCCCAGTTTTGTGTCATCTGCAAACTTGATTAGGATTCCATTCCATCTTCTAAATCATTAATAAAAATGTTGAAGAATAATGCTCCTAGGACAGAACCCTGAGACATTCAACTTGAGACCTTCCAGTTTGAAGAGCAGCTATTGATGATGACTCTTTGAACACAATTTTCCAACCAGTTATAGATCCATCTCATAGTGTTTCCATCTATTCAATATTTAATAGGTTTGCCAGTTAATATACAATGGATGATCTTATCAAATACTTCTCTCACTTCAAACTTATTTGAAAAACCTCTTCTTGTTGCTTCCTGCTTCCTTAGCCAGTATCAGCACTTCCTTTCATTCTTTTTAAACCTCTCCTGACACTACTCCTGCAAACTTGGACTACACATCTGTATTCTTCCTTATTCCTGATTTGTCCTTTCTTCCATTCTTTATACATGCTCTTTTATTCTTTTCACTCCCTCCTTGAATTTACTATGCAGCCACGTTGGCTTTTTCAGATATTTCCCATTTGTCTTCTTCCAATGAACTGTTTGCGACTGTGAATTTAGCAGCAATTCTCCATGAAACCCCACCCATGATAAGTGTCTTTTTCCTTTCGCATTTCAAGAGATTAAAAAAAAAAAAAAACAGGAAATGAACTGCATGTCATTTCCTTTTGTTAAAAAGAAAAAGGGGGCTCTCTTGGGGGGGGGGGACTTGATGAAAATGCCCCTAATACCTCCTAGCAGGCCTTTGGGGCAATTTGGGGGGAATGCATAGAGAGGCGCAGCCCTCCACTGTCTCCTAGTGAGTCAATGTGGACCTCTAGGCCTTGACTGTTGCCCACTCCAGCAACTGTAGATTCTCAGGGAGATGCTCAACAGAAAAGAGCTGAATGAAGCATCTGTAGCAGCTGTCACCATTTTGCTATTGTTAGAAATTGGCGCTGTGGCCCCAGAGTTTGCTCAGGATCCCAAAAAGTGTTGTCTAAATCAGACATTTAGATGGTTCTTGTGCTGATATATCTACTAGCTTTATAAAAAGTTAATATAGGAGAATAGCTTATGCTCTGGTCCCAAAGGGGGTAAAATTTAAAGGTGACACTATGGATTATATGCTTTTCTATAGTACTTTGTCCCTATCCACTAGAAAAGGACCATTGCAAGATGGATCCAGCAAGATTATGTTTGAAAATCTAGAACTGCTCTGGCCTTTTGATCCCTTTGACTTCTTGGCCCTGTTCAATATGTATATCTGTTGTCTGCCAGCAAGTCAACAAAAGGGAGGCCATCTGGATAGTAAGCATTCCATACCCAAATGCAATATGTTGCTGTTCTTTCTTTCTTTCCATCTTTTCTACTCCCTGGATAAAGAAAGATACAGGACATATTGATGAATATCAACATGGGACCATCCTGAAGATGGAAGGTTCTGCATACAACTTTTCTGTATAGCAAAATGTAGAACCATCATAGTGGCTCTGTGAATCATTGATGAGTCAAAGTCTTATCCAATATGGATCACTTGGATAATGTTTTTTTCATCTAAATGGTTTTGTACTTGAGGAATCTAAATGAATACCCAAAATTACAGCACATTTCACCATTTCCCTACTCATTTTAAATAACAATATGGCTCTCTGTTAAAATTTCAGCTTAATGGGAAAATATTTATTTACTTTTCTCATGGATATTTTACATCAGAGTAGCAATACTATAGAGTAACAATACAATGCTTTAGTTAGATACTTTTATTTATTTTTTATTTATTTTTTAAAAAATACAACTGTCTGGATTTTCCCTCATGCCAGAATAGTCATGTCTGTTTGAGGCCATAGTCACCATTTACTTTCCCTTGACTTTACATCCTTTGTCTCATATGTGCTTGGTTGCCTCCTCTAAACCTCACAGAGCACCATTTACCTATAACTACAGCCCAAAAATCTGTGAGGCTTTCCTTCTTTGCCAGTCTTGCAGAGACCTACCCACTCACCCAGTTTCTCATTGTCATCAATCTTTATCAGGTTGATCTGATGTTCAGCATAAAGAACTTCAACCAGTTTGACTTATATAAGCTCATCACAATTGGATGCAAGAACACAAAGGTGAGTTTGGAGTTTGTCTAAGGCTTTGGCAGCTTCTCAAATTCTAATTCCTTATAAGTAAGAGTTAACAGCTTGAAAGGCAAGCTCACTATGATTTATTTTTATGAGAGATTTCTCTTCCATGCCTAGTGCTCTGAGGACATTAGGGAAAGAAGTGTGTTCTGTCATGCTTTCATTTTCTTCATATGTTATGGGATGACTCTAATTACAGAGATTAAGGAATAAAACCTCAGATAGTGTTCTTTAAAAACTTCGTGAAGGGATAGTGCCAGAAGCCCTGTCTTTAATATGTTTCCTGCAATTTGTTTCATTTATCCATGCTTGTTACATCTCTGTTGTTACTTTTTAATCATCACTCCCACTAGGCATTGTTTTCCTGTTGAGGCAGTAACTAAATGAGCCGAAAATTAGATCTGCATAATATCAGCAGTGGACATTGCAGATATAATAATAATAATAATAATAATAATAATAATAATAATAATAATAACAACAACAACAACAACAACAACAAAAACATTTTTCAAGAAAAGGATACAGGGGACTTGTTCTTGATCCAGGAACTCATCCTGTTTCAACTGTTCATTGACAGAACAGTTTTCAAAAACCTGGTAAGTCATTCCACAAACAAACAATTATACATGATAATATATAAAATAAGGTGTTCTACTTTCCTTCTGTGTGTCTGTTTGTGTGTTCCTTGAAGATTAATTTAATGGGAAGAGGATTGATCCTACCACTATCATAAAAAATGATACTCTAGTTCTGGTACTGGACTATTTCACATGACATTGTTATATCGTTCCTTTATCATCCCAAAGTGTAGTGGAATCATCATAACAGATAGACGATTCCAAAAGATTTTCAGATGAGGCTGTTAGTGTTCTTAAAATGTTGATATATCAGAATTCAGCAATTCAACTGTTTTGAAATCGTTTTGTAATCATTTATTGCTGAATTCTGATATATCAACGTTTTAAGAACACTAACGGCCTCATGTGAAAACCTTTTGGAATCGTCTATCTGATATGACGATTCCACTACACTTTGGGATGATAAAGGAACGATATAACAATGTCGTGTGAAAATCTTCATTGCCTGGTCTATTTACACCAGAACCAAGGTTTGGGCTATCCATCATCCAGTGTCCCCACTGAGCAGACATAGGAAGATGTTTTATTTGGCCCATGCAGGCAGGGCCTCTGGGAGCAGATACTAAATACTGGTGCAGTACAGATGGGCGGCTCCATACCGCCCATCTTTCCCACTTGTCGGTGCCGCAGCAGCCACACCACACAGCACTGACATGTTGTCAAAAAGAAGTCACTCTTTTTGCGGTGCCATAAAGGAGAAATGGCACCACCATGACATCACTTCCTGGAAGTGACATCCGGACACTGCGCGGCGTCGGCGTCATCATGGCACCCCCCATATGGACAGGAGGGTGTCATGATGCCGCCATTTACCCATACTAGGGCTCAGGAGTGTGTGGTTGCTGCACGCTCCCAAGCCCTGATATCGCCACCGCCATGCCACTTCCCACCAGTATGTACTGGCCCACTGTTAGAGGAAGAGCTATGTGTAAAATATAGCTTGTCCTGCTCCATAAGCTAACCTGCTGCCCTCAGATGTCATGACCAGACTAGTCAGCTTCTTTGTATGAAAAGGAGTACATCTTGCTCATCACCTCA
This sequence comes from Sceloporus undulatus, assembly GCF_019175285.1. Taxonomy (NCBI): domain Eukaryota; kingdom Metazoa; phylum Chordata; class Lepidosauria; order Squamata; family Phrynosomatidae; genus Sceloporus; species Sceloporus undulatus. Next base: position 94,275,688 of record NC_056525.1, read on the forward strand.
GGTAGAAAATTTGTCTCTAATCAGCCTTTGCAGTTGTATTTCAGTGAACAACCATGTAGTCCCTTCTTTAGAAACAAAGGGTTTTGTCATTTACTGACTTCTGTGTCACTGCTAACACATGCTGCCATCACCAGACACAGAACTGTTTGATTTGTGTACTGATTCCAGGGCATTTTGCTTACAGCAAAGATCATGAGACCTGAAGAGGAAAAACCTCAGCAACATAAATGTCCTACTTAGACACATCCTAGGTAAAGTTCATTATGCTGAAAACAAATAGACAAGGACATTTTACTGAGCTTTCTGCTCTGTAAAATAAATTCACTTCTGTATGTTGCCAAACAAAAAACAAAAGCAAATGGCCCCTAAAATGGAAAAAAAGGAATAGGTTAAGTTAGGCAGAAGACTTCTTGAAACCTGTTTAACTCCCTGAAGAGGAAGCATGATTATTTACTATAGCTGCCCTTCCCATTCCTAATATTCTTCTTATTTCTTGACTTCAGTCTCCATTCTGGTCAATATTTGTTCCTAGATATGGGAATTCTTTAACTATTTCAGTTTCCTCATTGTCTAGATTGAATTTGTGTATTTCTTCTGTGGTCATTATTTTTGTTTTCTTTATGTTCAGCATCAGACCTGCCTTTGCACTTTCATCTTTGACTTTCCTTATTAACTGTTTCAATTCCTCAGTGTCTTCTGCCAATATTATGGTGCCGTCTGCATATCTTAGGTTGTTAATGTTGCTTCCTCCTATCTTCACTCCTCCTTTTTCTGATTCTAATTCTGCTTTTCTTATGATATTTTCATCATATAAATTCAACAAGTAGGGTGATAGAATGCAGCATTGTCTGACCCCTTTATCTATTGGGAATCACTCTGTTTCCCTGAATTCTGTTCTGATGGTGGCCTCTTATCCTCGAAACAGATTCATCATCAGAACTATCAGATGTAGTGGCACCCCCATGTCTTTGAGAGAATTCCATAGCTTTTTCTGATCTATACAATATAGATCAGAATGTTTTGCTGTAATCTATGAAACACATACTGATTCTTTTTTGGAATTATTTGGTGTGCTCCATTAGCCATCGTATGTTTGCAATGTGGTCCCTAGTGCTCCTTCCTTTTCTGAATCTTGCTTGCACCTCTGAAATTTCTCTCTCCATGTATGATTGGCATTTATACTGCAGAATTTTGAGCATTACTTTGCTTGCATGTGAGATTACTGCTATTGTCCTACAGTTCCTGCAGTCTTTGTATCTCATTTCTTGCAGATTGGTATGCATATTGTGTGTTTCCAGTCTCTTGACCCCTCTTTGTTTTCCATATTTGGGGGCATATTTCACTTAGTATTAAAGTTGCATCTGTCTGTGGGCATTGTAGCAGTTCAACTGGGATATCATTTTGCTGGTGATCTATTTTTTCCCATTTCCTTTATTGCAGATTCCACTTCACTTCTTAGAATTTGTCATTCGTCTTCATATGGCTCCTCATTCCAAATCTCATTCATTCCCTCATCTCTTTTGTATAGCTCTTCTGTGTATTGCCTCCTGCATATTTTTATTTCTTCTTGGTCCAGTAATATATTCTTTTTTTTTCTCTATAGAGCATCCCTGCCCTTGGTTTGAACTTGGTTTTAATTTCTCTGGTTTCTTGGTAGAGATCTCTCGTTCTTCCCTTTTTATTGTTGTGTGCTATTTCTCTGCATTGGTCATTGTCGTATTTCTCCTTATTCCTGTGTGTCAAACATTGCACAGTTGTGTTCATACTTTTGGTTTTCTTCCTATCTCCCTTTGCTTTTGCTTTTCTTCTTTCTTTTATTGTGTTTCATCAGTCATCCATTGCTTCTTATCTTTATTTTGGCCACTGTTAGTATATTCTTGCATTCATTCTTAATTATCTATTTGACTTCTGTCCACAGTTCTTTGGGTTCCCGTAAAAGTACGTCTCTACTAAGCTATTAATAGCTGCAGAGGTAATTATTGACAAACAGCCTCTTGATTAATTGAAGAAGTCAATGACAGTACAGTTTCCTTTCAAAACACAAGTTTCTTCTGTTGTTTCTTTCTCCTTGTTTTCCTAGCAGCTCAGGTATTGTGAGCTCCCAGGTTAAAGCAATGTAATTCAAAGATAAGACTGACACTCTATCCTTATCTTACAAAGAATGCACAAACAGTGTTAAGCTTAAAGAAATAGAATGCCAGAACTTCAGTTTCCACCCCCTTCTGCCAGCTTCTATCACAACATTTACATTATTTAAGCTGAGTTTTGCAGGATGTTCTGGGTCTTCAGGGGTGGCAAGGCAGCAGGAATCAACACAAAACAGGAGAGATGGAGCACACAGCATGTGAAGGAATGTTTAATAATCCTTGCCTAGGCTCTTATGTTGAATTTACATGATCTTAGTCTCCCATAAGGCAACAATTTGAACTGGTAGATATGACAAAGTTGCCCTTTACAGTATGCATATTATTCATGCTGGATTTGTGGCTTGCTGCAGTTTCCATACATATATAAGCCATTGTTCAGCAGAGAGCAGAACACATGCAGTAGATCACATAACTGGTGAAGTCATACTGTGTCTTAAACATAAACTACCTATTTCATCAGAAATAGAAAAATGTGTTGACCTCCAGATGTTATCCCATCAACCCTAGACAGCATAGTCACAGCTGAAGAATCACTGGAGTTGCAGGCCAATAACTTCAAGAGGGACACATATTCCCAATCCTGTGTTAGATGATATGTGCAAATAAAGAAGGTGACAACTGCCTCTCCCTGTTTGTCATTTCTGACCTTGAAGAATCTTAGGGCTCTTTCATACTGCACAGTTATGTAACATATCCTCCAGTTATCCTATCTTAGCAGGGACAGTCCCAGTTAGTCATCTGCTGACGTACTGTTTCAGCTGTTGATATAATGCCATGGTTTCTTTCATCTTCCACTGTCCCCCTTTGTCCATAGTTTATTTCACTTGCTACAAACTGAGCTGGTGTCTTCATGGGCCAGAATACTTTGGGACTATCCTGGGGTATTTTGGGTTCCAAACATCACCTCATTACCTGAGCACTGTTGTTGTTATGCAGGATGGTTGTTCACATGTCCAACCCACTGTGCTGTTCACCACAGCCAACACAGTGGCAAATCACTCATGCTGAGATCAGAGCATGGCACCCAGAATCGATTACATGGCTGAGCCCCTCTTTCTGACTTCAGAGTAAGTGACTCACCATGGCAGTGGTTAAGGCAGATGGCACAGTGAGATAATTGTAAACAGCCACCCAGCATCCCAACAGAAGGCTCTGGATTTTCTGGGAAGAACCAGAGCAAAAGTTGATTTATTTTAATCTATTATAAGGGGGGCATAGACTGGGTTCAGTGTTGAACTGACCCAATACCATCTGGGTTGTTCAATCAAAACCAGGGTTTGGCTCATGTGTTATCCGTACTCCACACAGAGAGGACAGAGAGCAGACATTTCATTTGTCCTGTGCTGGCAAGGGCTAAGTTTATAGCTGGAGCATGTCCAAAGGAGGGTGACTAAAATTGTGAAAGGTATGGAAACCATGCCCTATAAGGAATGACTTAGGGAGCTGGGAATGTTTAGCCTGGAGAAGAGACGGTTAAGAGGTGATATGATAGCCTGTTTAAATATTTGAAGGGATGTCATATTGAGGATATAGCAAGCTTGTTTTCTGTTGCTCCAGAGAATAGGACCTGGAATAATGGATGCAAGCTATGGGAAAAGAGTAAGAGTTGTTTGACAGTGGAACCCATTCCTTTGGAGTGTGGTGGGTTCCCCTTCTTTGGAGGTCTTTAAATAAATGCTGGCTGGCCATCTGTCAGGAATACCTTGATTGAGACTTCCTGCATGGCAGGGGGTTGGACTGCATGGCCCTTGTGTTCCCTTCCAACTCTATGATTCTGTGATTCTATGGTTCTATGATCCTATAGTGCAAAAGTAGCTTTCACTCAGGTAACTCAGCAGGAAGGATAGGAGGAAAGAGGAGAATTCAGACTTGCCCTCTCTAGCATGCTCAGCAAGGAGCTACAGTCTGTCCTAGCTTGTGTGTTCTTCCTCATTCATAACTTTTTCATCCTGAGCACACTGTGATGTTGCTTAGCCACTTGTGATGCTGTTTTCATCTGTGGAATGTTTGTAGCATACCTCTTTAACTACCATGGTAACATCTTATAGAATCCCGGGCCTTGTGGTCTGGGAAGATACTAGAGCTCTCTGGCTGAGAATTCTAAATATTCCTCCTAAAATGCAAATACTCATAGAAAGTAGACATAGCAGGTAAAATGGAATCTATAACGCTATAACTGTGTGATATGTAAGGACCTCTGAAAAGACATGGACTGTTAATTTTTCTGTACCAACACTGCCACATCCCCAAGCAGCTGGTGTCGCTCTCTCGAGCCCACCAAAGACTCACTCTGGGAATCCAGGACAAATGTTTCTCAACTGGATAGGGTGTTTCACATTTCATTACTCTTTGAACCCCAGTGCCTCTCCTGACATTATGGGATGCATAGGATTGACCACACCTTCTGGGGGAAGCTGACTTTCCCTGTGATACCTTCCATGTCTCCCTGTTTTGTATTCCATGCGTTAAATAAGTGGTTTTTAGTAGTTTAAAACAGGCTCTTGGTGCCCTTACATGCTTTGTGTATTAGTTTGACTTAAGCATCTCTCTGATACCTTCTGTAATTTTGGCCTTTTATACACTCAGCCTACATACCTGCTTTTTAAAGTTTTATACCTCAGATAAATATTTAGTTTATTGAGAATAGTGACTAATTAAATTTATGTAAACAAAAGGAAAACCTATTGAAAACATTTAAACCTGGAGCCTACCTCTAAATAATGTCAGGATCTTGTTTCTTGACATTTAGAAGTATCATCACATGGAATACAGGCAAATCTCGATTTATGTCGGGGTTGCTTTCATGGACTCTGAATGGGCATTGAGACTGATGTAAATGGGAGTCAGTTCCATAGGGAATTGCTGGAGATCACAGGGATGTACTATGAGAAAGTTTAAGTAGTCACCAAGGGTCATTTACATGTCATTTTTTAATTTACTGGAACAATGTCAATATCCTCAGTTGCACATTCCAGTTTTGTTCTTCACACTTTGAAATGGCATCAGTCCACATCTCTTCAGGATTTTAGTGGCAGCTGTAGGCTGAGGAGGGGGGTCAGTCCTGGGCTTAGCTTCCACAGTCTGATGTGAGGAAACATGCTGCTTGTCTGGGAACGTGGCCAAATGGCTGATAAGACCAGCTCAGTTCGCAAACAAACCAGCTTGCACAGTCAGTGTGAGGCGACAAAGTCTTTGATTTAAAGTCTAGAGTCACACGTCAAGAAGTTTTACCAGAAAATTTGTCAAGAAGTCCAAGGTCCAGGTAGGCAGGTTGAAAATGCAGTCCAAAGGTCAAGAGTTCCAGAAAGTCAAGATAGGTCAGCAGTCCAAGAAGCAAGGCTTGAGTGCAAAGAGCAATGGGAGCCATAGTATTTTCCACAAGAAAGTCAGATAATCACTGGCAACTAGGCAGACATTCTGCAACTGCTTATATCAGCATGCTGCAGGTGTTCAGGTGCGTCTGGTTGCCAGTGCATTTCTGATAAAGCCTCCATGGCCTTCGAAGGCACTCCCTTTCGGTGCAATGCTGACTGAAGGTAGGCACAGTCCCTTGATCCTCCTCCATATCCAAAGACTCAGGGACACAGGGAGACTTGGCAGCTGAGCCTCCTGAGAGGCCACAGACTCTGCTGGTGCAGGCACATCAGATCTAGGGCCGGATTCAGGCTCCACAGCTGCAGTCTCAGATCCCAGGGGAAACTCTGGCTCATCCTCTGAGTCCTCCAGGTCCTCCTCCAGGCAGAGCATGACACCGCTTTCCTCCCAGCCTCTGGATGCCACCCGTAGCAATGGATGTACAGGAAAAGAGGACAAGGAGTGTCTCCTTGTAAAGGTGGCCAGGCAGAGCCTCACCCAACCAACAAGTTGATGATGCGAATGTATTAAAAACCCATTCAAGGAAAACTGAGTTTAATCTGGGTCTGTTCACGTTGTTATTCACACTGCCAACTATGCAAATCTTTTTTTAAAACTCTGGAAAAGACCTGGTGTTGAATATCCTGGGTTGAGTGGGATTTTTTAATAGTGTCCCTCCCCCCAACTGAATCAGGTCCACTTGGAGTGCGTGTGAATAACAAGAGATTCAACCCATTAGGGCCCGTTAGTGATTCTACTCAATCTACCACCAATCTCAAAGTGGCTTTAAAGCATGAAACATCAGAGCTTCATTTTTCCAGGCCAGAGAAAGCCCTCCTTTCCAATCAGTAAGACAACTGATTACTCACTCCCAACCCAAAGAACCTGGGGAAGCCCCTTCCAGCTACAGTGAAACTCCCAATTTCTCCATGCCTTTCACACATGTAAGCATGAAAGGAAATCCTTTGCTCTGTGGCAAGATTCCAGAAGCTTTCTCATCCACACTGCCCCCCCCCCCCCCCCCCCCCTTTGGCAGCCCCACCAAACTCTTCCATCAAATGGTGGCAAGATCTAAGTTTCTTCCTCCCCCCTTCCCATTCAAAGTAGGCAAAGGGAACTCCTTCCTTCCAGCAATGCCAAGACTGCAATTGCTTTTTCTCCTTCCTCAAGCCAGGTGGGTAAAAGGACCAGTCCAGTCACATTTTGTACCCCTCAGAATTCCAAGCACCCTCATTCTTTCACCTTCCCTTTTTTGTTCTGTTACTTCTCCTTCCTTATTCTCCCACCTTGCTCACCTGCACAGGTGTTCAGGTATAGCTATGCAGTGTGGGTGAGATATTTATTTATTTATTTATTTATTTATTTATTTATTTATTTATTGCTGGAGTTATGCTGTAAATCTGAAATGTTACAAACTGAGGCAACACAAATTGTGACTCATCTGTAATTGGTGGTACTGTACTGGATAATGCAGCATGTAAGCATCTGAATTTTGAAACGAATAAATTAAATTTCACCTTTAGTGAAAGCTTAGACACTCTAAATCAGAATAATAATACAGTGTTAGACTACAAATTCACCAAAATATTTTAGGAAGGTCATGTTATATAACACTGGATATGCATAATATTTTTATATTGAGGTAGGCAACATCTGATGTGGGCACAGCAGCCCACATCCCCCAAAGTATCTTCTTCCTTCCTTCCCAACTGCATTCTTATAAAGATAAAGCATATGTTGCTGGTGGACTATTGCTTTTAAAGATAAATCATGTGTTGCTGGTGTACTACTGTCATTTGATCATGGATATTCAAGAAGTTACAACACTTACTGTATATGCTAGACTCCAATTAAAGTTTAAAAAATGCCTAACATCCAGTCCAGCTTGTATATACAGCAAAAATACTTTTTAGACAATATTTCCCAGAAACTTCACTGGCTATTCTGGCTGTGAGGTTCTGAGTGTCATATATATATATATATATATATATATATTGGGGGGGAATCTTTTCCAAATCCTCTGTTTCCCATTCTCTCTCTCATGTTAAGCTGTGACAACACAACTACTAGGATCCTTCAAGCTATACAGAGAAGTATATTCCCCAAATAGTGCCCACTAGTGCACATTTTTATGCCAGCAAAGAGCACTAAAATGTATGTAGCAAGAAATAAAGAAGCTGGCAAGAGCACCAAAGAGTATTATCAATCTATTCTAACACAAGGCCAATACAAAGACCATGGGGAAAGGCTAAAGTTTACTGAAGATTCTGATTATGGTTGTACCAAAACCACATTTTATGCCAGCATTTGCCATTATTCCTGTTCTTTATTTCCACACAAGGGTCATAATTTACAAAATATAAACTTCCTTAAATATGTATCAGTGTGGATAATTCAAAATTAATTTTGTGGTGACTATATATGTGTGTGAGGGGGAGGGAGAGATGTTTTCCTTATGTAAAAATCATACACCACTCACTAACCAAGTTCATAATTGATGATTCCTTTTCAACTTTCAGTTGTTACCAGAGATAATTTGTAACCTCAAAAGTGGTTTATAAGATCACATGTTAATCCCAATCACATTTCAGAAGAACGCTAAGCATTTTTAAGTGCTTAATTTATAAGCAATTAATTCCTGCTCTTTTTCTCTGCACCAAAACCTGTCAGCTTTGTATGACATCTCAAATCATTTGTTACCTGAGAAATGTCTACCTTATAATTACATATCACATGGAGAGGCATTTGTTTGAACTCACCTTCAAGTGAAAATTGCCCAGAGAGACTGTCAGAAAGACATAATAAATAGCTGCTGAGGAACAGTTTTCATGTAGAAGCAATTTCAAATGAATGCGTCCTCTGATGAACTTAAGATGCAACAGTCTCTGCCTGTGGACTGGACCACCTCATTACGTATATTTGTGGTCACGCTATTTATCAGTGGCCACACCACTTTCACTTTTGACCCCCCGCAAACATGTGGCAAAGACTGCTGAGTCCATTGAACTGGTTTTGAACACTCAAAACTGGGGCAAACTTAAGCTCTCCAGGTCATTTCCCCCTTGCATTTCACACTGTGCCTATTATTGCTAAAACCATAGGAAAAAATGAACATCTGGAAGAATCCTTTAACCTAAACTACTCAAGTTTTTAAAATGCTTCATCATCTGGTTCTCCTGTTCAGTACAGCTACAAGAAATATAAAAATTTTAGTTGTCTTCATCGCTGTCTGGATATGCAGAAAAATGAAATGGTCAAGTGGTCTATAATTATTTTGTTGTCATTCTTGTTATGTGCCTTCAAGTCATTTCTGACTTATGGTGACCTATCACAAAGGCTTTTTGCAAGTTTCTTCAGAAGGGGTTAGCAATTGCCATCCTCTGAGGCTGAGAGATTGTGACTTGTCCAAGTTACCCAGTTGAATTCAAACCCTACTCTCCAGAGTCACAATCCAATGCTCAAACTACTACACCACACTGGCTCTAATTACTAGGCACAATCTATGTTCTAACCTAGCATAATTCAGTATGAGGACCCTAGGAAGATGCCTTATACCATATCAGACCATTCATCTACCGAATCCAGTGTCTCCAATACTGGCTGGCAGTGACTCTTCAGGAAAGAATTATTTTATGCCTGAACCTGTGATCATGTATTCAAAATATGTACTCTGCCACTGAGCTACATTTTTATCAAGGTGCTACTGAAGACATAGAGGAGGTCTTATTTGCTGGTCTCATAAACATTGACAACTTCAGAATCTTACCTCTCTGTATCTAATTCTATCAATCTCACATAGACAAAAGGAACTTCTGTGTCTTAGATTCTGGCCACAATTCACTGGGATCAGTGTTGTTAAGCTCACTGGAAACAATGAGCTTAAAGGCACTACATACTGCACTGGACTGTGGCCAAATAAAGACGTTGTTGTTATTATTTTATTTACAACACATAATGATACTTATTAAGTAATAGTAATTGGGCCAATCTATCTGTGATTCAACACAGATGTTGGATTGTTCACCAACTACTGCTTCTATACATTAATCAACATCTTTATTAAATAAGAAATACATTATCATGACATTTTGTGGGTTCTTTGTCTCCTAGCAACAGGGCTTTTCTGTCACTGACTCTTCATCTAAGGGGTGTTACTCAGAGTACTTTAAAATATCATTAATCCTCTGAATATTTTTTCTGACTTAATCAATCTTTTCCTTTACATGAGTATGAGGCCTAATAAAACAGATTTGATTAATTTCTTCTTCTTTCATGTTATATGATTAATAAAAGGAAGGATAATTCCAATATAAACCTGTTCACAAATGAACTTCTTCTGCCACTCACACAAAGAGCAAGCCTTTACAATAACCACTGATTGGCAGAGTGATCAGCTTTTAAAGAGTGAAGCTTGGATGAAGTATTTTGAAATGCTTAAAGCTTGCAGAAAAATCAGACATCCAAAAGATGTCTGAAATGTGAAGTTTGGTGTTTTTTATGCATCCATCACCATGGCCTGCCTCAAAAAAACACAGTTTAAAGAAGCAGGGGCTCTGTAGCAAAGAAAATAAATAAATAAATAAATACTGATAAGTCAGCTGTATTATTCTGATGTACCCTAACATATAAAAAGATCAGTTTTACATACAGGAATGTATGTAATGCCCCAGGTGAGCAAAATGTCCTTCACAGTGAAACTGTTTTACTTTCCATCAGAACAATAGTGGGCAGCTGTGACTCTGATTATTATTATTATTATTTGAGGAAGCCTGTAATTGCTGAGAACTCAAACGATACACATGGATCATGCATTCTGTCTAGAAACAGACAAAAGGAACTAGAATAGTTGGTTGTCTCAAATAATAATAATTTTTTCCTATTTTTCCCCAAACTTGGGGTGCAAAGTAGCTTACAATTTAAAAGCACAGTACGATGAAAATATACAAAAATGACCATTAAAATAGAATAGAAATATTAAAATATTAAAACAGAGTATTTGTTTAAAATATAATACAATTGAAAAATATTTTTAAAACCCCACTTAAAAACCATACACTTTGATTTGCAATATCTGGAAGGCTACAGGTTGCCCAGCTCTATCTCAGAATCAGATCTTTCCTGAGACATTTTGCAAAGGGCAGCTGCATTCCGTATTCTACTTCCAGAACTGACCAGAGAGATAATTCAAATTCACTTTGGTGCTGATAATGGGAGCAGCCGAATACAGCAAGATCACTGTGTCTTTTTAAAATGTTTTTATTTGTGAGCTGCTTTGTGTCCCTTTCTGGGAGAAAGGTGGCATAAAAATGAAATGGATAAAATAAATAATAAAATAAAAAATTAAGGGGAGCAGGAACAGCTGTCCTTAATAACTCAATAATTCTGTCCTCCCAAACTTCATAGATGTTCCTGAAACATCTATCACCTGAATTAGATGCTTCACTTTTCTGAACAGTAGGGACAAACCTCATTTGAGAAGTGCTGAGAATATTGTGGATAGCCTAAAATACAAACAAATGGGTCCTAGAAGAGATCAAGCCTGAGCTCTCCAGGAAGCTAAGATTATTAAGCTGAGACTGTTTTTTCACATCATGAGAAGACATGGCTCACTAAAAAAGACAATAATGCTAGGAAAGCTGGGGGGCAGTAGAAATAGAGGAAGACTATATGCCGGATGGATAGACTCAATCAAGGAGGACACAGCTCTGAGGACAGGGAGTCTTGGAAATGTCTCATTCATGGGTCTCCATGAAAGCCAAATTGAGACCAGTGAACAACTAAGGGCCAAAACTGAGACCCAGTGCAGTGTAGTGATTTGAATGAAATGAGTAGAATTCCAGAAGACCAGGGTGCAAATCTCTGCTCAGCCATGGAGACCCGTAAGTGCCACTGGGCATATAACACTCTCCCATCCCCAAAGGAAGGCAATGGCAAAACCCCTCTGAACAAATCTTCCCAAGAAAACCTGAAATAGCTTTGCCATAGGGCAACCATAAATCGGAAATGACTTGAAGACACATACAAACAACAAAGGGCCAAACCTGCTCAGAATTCATCCAGCAAGGAAGAACTTTCAATTATGTTTGGCCCTGTGCATCATTTGTTTTTGTGACAACCTTGTGAGGAAAAGTAGAAAGACCACACACATAGCAAAACAGAGGTCAAAGGCAAGCTTACACTTAGCAATAGCATAAAGCACATTTTCAAGCTCACCTTAACTGCATTGGCAACTGCCCACCAGCAGTCAAAGCAGGATATTATCTGTTTCTCAACCTTTTCATCCATTCATTCATGGACTGAAATACATATGCTTTGCTCTGAATCATGTGTTTGTATTATTTCTTTGGGGAAATCTGTAATTGCTGAGAGCTCAAATTACACACATGGATCATTCGTTGTGTGTAAAAACAGGCAAAAGAAACTGGAATAGGTGGTTGTCTCAAATCTCTATGTGTGTATCTGCCTTTCACAAATCATTTTTGAGAAGTGCAAATGGAAAAATGTACATATTTTAGTGCAAAGTTTGAAAAGAAGCTTGAAACTGAAGCAGAAATGGGATGGTGTGAGCAAATGACTAGAAATTAACAGGACAGACTTGTATGTCCCTAGTCATAAGACTATACCATCTCAGCATCCTTTACTTATCTGTCATATCTCTCTGAAGAAAATAAAACAATGCATTTTATATATTTGTGCCAATGTTATGGCTACACTGCTGTAAAGTCAGGCCACAAACTTTAAGCACCACTCACCAATCAAAACCTGGTATAGAAAAATAGACATCCCTGGGTATGAGAGAATACCTTCTCCCATACTAGCCGGAGTCCTGGTTTCTCAGAGCAGCTTCTGTATCTGCTAGAGTGGTTGGTGAGCTGGAACCATTTGAGAATTTTCTATTGGTACTGACAGTCCTGCTTCCCATGAATGTAGGATCTAAACTGTTTCATAAAAACACTGAAAGAGTATTTGAGAAACATAGTTTTTTGTGGGTTTTTTGGGCCATGTGGCCATGTTCTAGAAGAGTTTCTTCCTGACATTTCGCCAGCATCTGTGGCTGGCATCTTCAGAGAATGCTTGCCTGGAAAGGAGTTGGCATTCTCTGAAGATGCCTGCCACAGACACTGGTGAAACATCAAGAGGAAATTCTTCTAGAACATGGCCACATAGCCTGAAAAACCCACAAAAAAGTATGGATGCCGGCCATGAAAGCCTTTAACTTCATATTTGAGAAACACTCTGGGAGACTGACATGTAGATTTACATATTACAACCCATGTGGCTAGTACCCAACTTGCATATGTCACAACACCTAGCAGAGACATTTTTTTTTCCAGTCTCAAGAAAATAGACCATTACATTGTCACAGACATAGTGGCTGGTTAGTTATGGTTGAAAAACTTTTGAAATTGGAATTCATCATTTTATTTTTAATTTTTTAAAAATAGAACACCTACCATCTGTGTTGCAATTTCCCATTCTGTTCTTTCTGCCTAAAGGTAATCTTTTGTTCCCTGAATAGTTAGTTAAATACATTCTGAACATTTTTGAAAAAGTAGGTAAAGAATTGTTAGAAAAGCAAGTGCTTGCATTTTTTTTTCATTCCAAAATCTTCATATGTGTACCTACAAATAGAAGACTCTGCAGGAAAGAAAACGGTTTTGTGTGCTACATTGACAGTGTCTGGAATTAGCCCTTAAAGAAAATGCATTTTGTAAATAATTTTTACAATCTCCCTTTCCTTCTGTCTGCCACAACATTCTTCAACCATATTTACATTTCTCATAAACTTGTATGGATCCACATTCTTCATATATATATATATATATATATATATATATGACAAATTCAGTTAAATAATGCTTAGATTAAGGCTAAACTCCATAAACTGGAATTACACTTAAATTCTGCATAGACATGTACTCCACTGTATGGTAAGAAAGTAGTGACTCACCACCATTCTTCTTCTGTGACATAATCCATTCTTTCTCCTGCTGATTTCACATTTCCTGTGACCATTTATTCTGCATTAATAAATCCTATTTATAACCACTTCTGTGGTTTGACACATTTCTGAGTTATAACCAAAGGAATGACACCATCACTTGTTTGGAAAGAATTCCCATTATCATTTGGAAAACAAATGCATTTTATGACATTTGGAAGGAGCAATTTAGCATGTTTTCTTTTCCCCTCAGCCCAAATGATGTTGTGACCAGCTCTAAGTTTAAGAGGCCTTGGAAATCTAGTCACCTAGTTGTTGCATCCCTTAAGTCATTTCTAACTTATAGTGACCCAAAGTGAACCTATCACAGGGTTTCTGTGGCAAGATTTGTTCAGAAGGCATTTGCCTTTTCCTTCTTCTGAGGTTGAAAGAGTATGACTTGCCCAAGGTCACCTAGTAGGTTTTCTTGGCTGAGTGGGTATTCAATTCCTGGTTTCCAGAGTCATAGTCTAGTGCTCAGTTCCATAACTTGTCATTTAACATTTCTCCTCATTCATTCAGGATCCTCACTAAGGTATTGCCCAGGCCACTGTAGTAAATGTAAATTCAGACTCTTGCTATTATGATTTGCCACATTGCTCTAGAACAGAGCTGGGCATCTGTGTTCCACTGGAAGTGTTGGAAACAAATCCATTATTCCTCACCATTAATAATTCCAGCTAGGACTGGTGCAAGTTGTAAGTCAGAAACTTCAGAGAGTCGTCCACCTCTCTCCTAGGGAAATTCTACACCAGGTGCTCCATGACATAATGACTAATTTAAAATGGTGGTGCTTAGACATCCACCAAAGGCAGGCATTAGCAGCAGTGATCTCTTCTGGATATCTGGGCCCTGGCAGTTGCCTGTAGGTACAAGGTGTAGATACTGAGTCTGAATAACAGGTGGCAGTATCAAGAATAGGAATACAATTCATGCAGCCCTCTAGATGTTATTGGACTACACTTCCCAGCATTCCTCACTTGTCTATGCTGGCAAGAATTGCTAGGATTTGTAGTCCAACAACATCTGAATAGCTGGAGGATTCCTGTTCTTGATACAAAAGACAGAAATTGAATAAGAGAGAAAAAGATAAAGCTTCTCTCCAGTAAGTCGGTGCTTGAAGCTGGATAGAAAGACAGACCTAAATTAGTTCACAAGATTATTCATTGCTGCTGGACTTTAAATGGACAAGAAGATGTATCCCATGGAAAAAGAAAAGCATGAAGGAATACATAATGGCAACATAAAAACCCTAATATTCTCTTCTGACTGCATTGACTAGCACTATATAGTTGATATATACTGGTTTCTAGAAAGTGGCCATCTTCCTTAACTGCATCATGATATCTGGCAAATTTGCCTTATAGAGATTTGTCAGTCACGCAGAGACAGATGATAAAGAACTGAACACATAAAGGACAAGTTTTTCCCCAAAGGCATCTGTGGTATGAGAAAAGAAAATGATGAAAAGTCACAATAACTGAGCAAGAGAGAGGGACTAAAAGAAGGGGGAGGAGGATCATTAAAAATCTGTGTTATTTTAATTGTGATAGGTCTTCAGACGTACTGGGCTGCTCTACTTCTAATTCTGCCAGAAATTAGATTGTCTAATATATGCTCCTCCATTAACCTTTTAAAAATGTGCAGGGGAGAACTGAGAAGTGAGGATGAACATGGTTTAAGAATACTGACAGAATTAGTTCTATTCTTTCTTTTGGTTTTTGCAGGGTTTAGTTGGAGGATCAAGACTACTGAATTGTGAAAACATAAACAATGTTCTGAAACATTCCCATGATTCATCAGTGTATACAATCTATTGAAAAGATAGGCAACAGTGTGATTCTAAACACAGTGCAAAAGAAGTGAATCATCCCAAAACCACCTGTTCTGTACCTGCCAGGACAGAAAGTGTGGACAGTAATTTTGTCAGGTTTTTTTTAGCCTAATTACTTTTTTCTTTTTAATCCCCCAGTTACCATGTACAGATGTGAAAGCAGGACAGTGAAGAAAGCGAATTAAAAGAAAATAACCTCATTTGAGATCTGGTGCTGGAGAAGAGTGCTGAAAATAGCATAGACAGCCAAAATGACAAACAAATGAATCCATGAACAGATCAAGCCTGAAATCTCCCTAGAAGCCAAGATGATTAAGTTGAGGCTATCACGCTTTGGCCACATCATGAGAAGGCATAACTCATTTGAAAAGACAGTGTGATGCTAAGAAAGATGGAGGAATGTAGAAAGACTCTGTTAGGGAGGTAACAAGTATGAATTTAACGGACCTAAGCAGAGCAGTGGAAGACAGGGAATCTTGCAGATGTCATCCATGGGTTCGCCATGGTTGGGATCGACTCAAAGGCCATTAACAACAACAACAACAATAACGTGTTGTGGGACTCACATCCTCCCAATACCATCAGATTCTAGCATTCATCCAATAGAAGATCCTGTCTGTAGGGCCTATTCCTCAAGAAAAGTTGGTGCTGATCCTTTGTTAGTCAGAAAGGAACAGACATACACCTCAGAATTAATGAAAACCTGTAATGTGATAGAAGAAGCTTGCTCCACAACCATGCCTTTTTTCCTTTAAGATTTATCTTCAAAGCTATAGACCCACAGAGAAAAAGTTGTGTTTGATGGTCTTTCATACAAGTAGTTTCTTGAGGCATTACAAATTATTTCCTTCATCTTTGACTGTGAAAAACAGTTGTCCCACTGTGTGGGTACAAAGAGCATTTAGGATATCAGAAGTGGCAGCATCAAAAGCCATGCCCCCCCTCCTCCCTATTGATATGTAATTGCTAAAATGTTCTTTGGCTCCTAAGTCCTGTTCAGGAAAGTGCTATTTGATACTAAGCATTACATTCACAGCAGATGTGTTCACTTTGTATCCTTCCCCCTACTGACCACCAGAACAAAAGGGATTTGTTTTCACTCAGAGCTCAGAATGGCATGTGTATTTTTAAAATATTATTTTTTGTTGCCATGATTGGCATATCTTACCTTTTAGGTCTTGAGAATAGCAAAAAACAAAGCAGCCATCAAACAACAAAGTCTGTAACTGACATTGATTTATGGATACTAGAAAGGCATATGGCTATACTTCACATCACACTTTCCATATGGTGCATCTTATTTTCTGACTGTGGGGTGTCATCAGCTTGTGTGGCCTTGCTTCTTTGGTAAACAGTATCTCTCAATCATCCAAAAAGGCAAAAAGACACTGTATCTTGGACTGTTGCCGTCAAAGAGATGGGTAGAACCATTCACCCTACATAATCTTTCTGGAGCACTCTTATACAAAACAGTATTGTTCCCTGAACAGCAACTTGTTGAAAACACTAGCAGTAAGACAGGTTATATCTGGGGCTAGGCCTAATCCTAGCAAAGGCATAGGGCAGGAGGGACCAAAGTATAACCCATGTGCTGCAAGGAGCCACCAGGTCCATTGTCTAGGTCTGTCAATACCCACTTTGACAAATAACTATGGTCCTCGACACATAGTAGGGTTCCCTGGGGTGGAGCGTCTGCACGCCCACACCCCTAGTATGTGGTGGTGGTGTCATCATGGCGGCCTCCACCCTACATGGGGGCCGCCATGATGTGGCACCACGCTGAGCACCCAAATGTGGTGCACAGGGTGCATCATGACGACACACTTCTTGGTTGTGACGCCGCAACAAAGGGCTGCTCTAGGCAGCTCTTTTGTTGTGACGCCACAAGCTTTGTTCCCGTGGCAACCAGATGGCTGCAGGAATGAGCCATGGGAGAAAGGGGCCAGGTGTCAGGGCATGAAGCTCCAAGGACCCCCCCCTTTTCAGGACCATGGAGAAACAGCATTTTCCAGTTTCTCCATGATCGAAAAGCGCCGGTTGGGGCCTCTGGGTGCCTGGGAACATTACATCATCAGAGGAATTCATGGGTTGGAGCCTATAAAATCCATGCTGGGGTGTGTGCTTGAGTGAGGGCAGGGATACTTCACAATTTATTGCTGTAATTTTGCTAAATTTCCTAGACAGGCCGCACTAAAGCATTTAAGGAGGGAGAGACAGCTGTGAAGAGGCGAGTCGATTCACCCTTCAGTTCCCAGCATGAACAGAAGTGACATGAGATCCTATCTGTTTTGCATTTTTGAGTGAAAAGTTTCTCTGTCTCCATTATTTTTCTATTTTTATGTTTTGTGTGTAGTAGGTGCAGAGGATGTCAGCCACTATGTTTTTGATACATTTTTGGGCATTGTTGTTGTTGTGCCTTCAGGTCATTCCCAATTTATGGACACCCTAAGGCAGGGGTAGGCAACCTTTTTGAGCCGGGGGCTGGGTTGCTGTCCCTCAGACAACGGGGGGTCGAAGCCGGGGGGTGGGCTTAACATTTAGATTTAACATTAGAATTTTATTCAAAAGAAATTCAGAAGCAACAACAAAAAGTATCTTTCCCAAGCTCTAGATGTGAATCAGTGTGAGACAGCTTGTTTGTTTTATATTAATTATGAGCCATTCACTTGCTGAGCCAAGAAAGAACCACATTCTTTCAGCAATACAGATAGCCCCAGTTAGCTGTAAACATTCTAAAAGTTCATATCCTACAGGTCAAGCTGAATTTGTATACTGTCCTAGATCTACTTTCATTCACATCTTACAGGAAGCATCTTGCTGAGATTGTTCGGAGATGAATGGCTTCATTACTCTGTCCAGGAAATGGTAGGATCAATTCCATATTCCCGTCAGACAGTATTGCACAGCTTCATCCTCATCTGCCATCTAAATTATTCCTAATGTTTCTTTGCTGTTTAGCCTTTGTTTCAAATTTAGTCTTGTAGAAAAATCTTGCTCTTGTCATTGTCATGTAAATTAGTAATGTGCTGGACAGTGTCCAAGTTCACATTTGATTGTTGCTGGATAAGTGAGCTACTTGCAGAGAGAGAGAGAGAGAGTGAGAACAGCTTGTCAAACTTGCACATCAATATTTTACTAAGCACCTTTATATGTTCACCATCATTAAGTTGGAATCCTATTGGTGACATACATGTGTGATCCTTTAAGAATGTTGCACAAGGCCCTACCACAAGGCTGACCTAATCTCTGCCACTCAGCCTGCAAAAGGCAGGTATTGGTTCCCCTTGACCAAGGTGTTAGAAATTTGCTGGCTTGATGAAGATGTAGAGCACTGCAGCTGAAGTGGGCAATATGGAGGGTACAATGTGACACCTTCACTCACAGCTTCTCCACTTTTCCTAGACTTGTGCGGGCCATACCCAACTTTTTTGAATTGGAAAACATTTTTGATCATAGTGACTTTCAGGGGTTTTGTTTGTTTTTAAAAATCGTTTCAGGCCTTTAAAACATAATGTGGACGTTTTCACACAGGGAAAATTGGAGTTTGAACTGGTCACAATGCAGGACATCATGGCATTAGGGATAATTTCACGGTTGTTTTTCAGACAATGCTGCATGCAAACCAGTCAGACTCCAGACAGAAAGTGAGGTGAATCAGGAAATAAGCATTTCCTCAAAAACTCCATATTTGGATTTCCCTTCATTTGTGAATTCACTGTCTTCAGTAATAGCAAACCAGCTGGAAAATAAGTCCCAGATCCTCCCAGTTCCCAGATTTCCCAGGATCCTTGCTGTGCCAAGGAGAGGGAGAAGCCTCATTCTTAAAGATATATATTACACACCACACACACACCAACACACACACACACACACACCTCTTTCCCTCGCGTGGTTGGTCTCTTCCCCCTACAGCACAGAACAGCTAGTGAAGAAGGCAGAGGGGAGGTGTTTGGAATTCCTCCTGTAGAGGAGGGAGACATGGAGGACATGACTTGGAAGGGGGCATCTGGGAGTGTCAGCCCTGTGCTGGAATCAGACAGTTTATCGACCAGCCCTCTCCTCTTTTCTACGTGTGTGCGTTTGTGGTTTTTCGGGAATTATAAAGGGAAACCTCAGCCTGCCTTCCTCTGAAAGCTTCTGGGGCAAAGAGGATTTTCCTCCCCATTTCCCTTCCCTCTATGAAGCATCTGTGTGTATGCACTTTGGAAATGACAGTTTGAGCATGTGCAAAAAAATATTTCCAAGCTATCAACAGGGATTTGTCCTCATCTGTCTGAAACCCAAATTCGCTTTCGACCCACTTTCTTGCCTAATAATGTGCTTTTAATCCCTTTTGTGCTCTCTGTGTAATAAGCATTAGTGAATGGCTTGCTTTTCGGGATGCCAACACTTTAATTATTTTTGGGATGGAAGCACATAGATCTCTATGTGATAAGTCCAGTGTGAGATAAAGCATTAAATAGTGGATCATATTCCTGATGGACTATAGAGATGTCACCTCCCCCTTTCTGAAGGGGTTTGGAGCATATTCGGGATGCACAGGGGACTAGGATATGCACAGTTTCCTACCCCACCCCCCCAGATTGCCTGGGATTAAAAAATGGGGGCTGTCAACCAATAGAAGACTAAGGAATATTGAAATATATATGAAATGAAAAAGATGAACTGGTTAGCAGTTTGGACAAATTTTTTCTACATTCCCACTGACTGATAACATCCCGATTTAAGCTCTATTAATTTGGAGCATTGAGTCCTTCAACG
>NC_056525.1:94301670-94372851 GCF_019175285.1 Sceloporus undulatus
TTAAATAGCATACCTCCAAAGAGACCCGAAGCAGCTTTATTTTGGCAGTCTGTAACAGGTCAATGTGAGATATCTTGGAGACAGGTTCTAAGTCTGAACATAAAATTCATTTATATTTCATATACACCTTATACACATAGGCTAATGTTAATTTTATACATCATATTTGTAATAATGTGGTCCATGAACAAAGTTGGTGTATACTGAAGCACTAGAAAGCAAACGTGTCACTAACTCAGCCACCCATGTGAATAATTTTGGATTTGGGAGTATTTTAGATTTCAGAATTATTCTGTACAACACATACTTTGAGAACATTTGATTCTATCTTTTTTATTATTCTTTGTTATTCCGAGTTTTTTTCTTCAAGTTAGTTTGTTAAATTATATAACAAGTTGTTCTAAATTCCATCCCACACAAAACAGGATAAGTTATATTAAAATGTCATGAAAAACATGACGTGAAAAGAGAGTTTTAATGGAAATATTTAAAAGGATGCTTTCATTTCATTTGCCAGTCCCAAACTATGGAATGGCCTGCTGGAAGAGATCCAAACATTGCCAGTCTTGACAGCTTTAAAAAAAGCTGTCAAAACGGATCTCTTTCAACAGGCCTTCCTGGAATAACTCGTTCGATCACCCATTGATATGGACCCCCTCATAGAATATCCCAGGGTACCCATCTCTTTGTTGTAGTTTGATTGTTTTAATTTTTTGATGTTATTTTATTGTTATAAGGAAATTTTAATTGTGTTGGTGGGAGGGATGGTGAGTTTTATCTTGTATTGTTGTATTTTTACTTTTATTGTAATTATTATTATTATTTCTAGAACCAGCCTGGACAAAATGGCTTATACAAAATCAGCTGACACTCCATATAAGCATTAAGGTTTTCAATATACATAGTATACTATATTATCCTTTACTAGTCATTCTATATCAGTAGCAGCCATTCTGGATATTTGTGGGCTTTTCTCTTCCTTTTGATTTGGGAAAGATCTCCCCAATTTAATGAACAGAAATAGGCCTCCTTTATTTTACCCTTGTCCTTGACTTCTCACTCTTGGGGCAACTTTGTGCCCTGTTTCTTTTCATTCTCACAATTGCCAATCCTCAGCCAACTTTCAGTTTGCATTAGTAGCTTGTTCTCCTTTGGCTAAATGCCATGTGAGCCCCAATTAGAGTAGTACTGTTGGCATGAATGGAAATTTTAGCCTTTTGGCTTACTCAGACTTACATCAATTTAGCCCAATATTTTTTCTCAACTCATTGCCACTATTCTTTAGTACACACATTACAATCAGCTTCTGAATTATAGGTACAAACAGGAATCTGGCTCACCACTTGGATGGTTACAGTAAAACCAATAAGGATTTTCAATTCCAGTGTAACCTAGTTACATGCATTTTTTTTCTTTATTATTCAAAAATCATTCCTATAAAAGAAGTCATTCTAAAAGCCAGAGGAGTGTCATGATGCCATGTGGCATCATGCCGCCATGGGTGGAATTGGGGTGTACGTCGTATGGATGCCACGCCCGAACTCCGCCCCCAGGCCACCCTTAATGGCCAGTCTGCACAGCCCCTTAGTATTCATTGGCAATCTTCCATCCAAGTACTAACCAGGGATGGCCCTGCTTAGTTTACAAAATCAAATGAGATGTGGTGCCAAGTTTAGAGTATTAAAATGCTAGGCTAACCTGATGCCAATGGTCTTATACAGCCATCCTGATTAGTAGTAATGGATGACCCTAACTTCCATGAACTTATCTTAATTCTTTTTTAAAGTTGTCCAAGTTGGCAGCCATCATAACATATTGTGACAAACAATTATGCTATTTACCTGTTCACTCCGGTAAGAAATATTTTCATTTATCATGAATCTCTCTATTATCAGTGGATGACTCCTGGTTCTCATATAATAAAAGTGTGAGAAAATTGTCTCCCTATCAGTTTTTACCACAATATGAAATTGTTGTTTATATTTTAGTTATGATTATGTTTTACTTGAAAATAAAATTACTTCTTTTAAAAGTAAAACAGTGCTTTTAAAACTGATACCTCCCCCAAACAAGATAGAAACAGTTGCTTGTGCAATTAATATTGAAAACTTGCTAACTTCAAACAATATATGGAAATGTATCTTAGCAATGCAGATGAGTGTATACAGTAAGTTTATTTCTTAAAAAAAAAAGAACTTCTTATTTACCCAAGTGGTCTTGAACTTGATTTTCAAAGCATCATCTTGCTTGTGGAAACCACAAGTAGCTACATCAAAAAGAGTCAAATCCATGTAGAATACAGCTCAATAATTAAACAGGAAAGACAATGTTTTTTTAGAAAAAAACAGGGAAGTTATTTCAGCATCAGAATGTCAATGTGTATGTGTCAGTAGAAAAAAATGCATCTTTACAAGTTTTATTTCTATCATTATTGTATTCATATAGAAGGAAACAGAGCCTTGACAGACTGGCATCAAAGGCCAGCATCGGGGCAGAATGGGGGCATGGCATCTGCAAGACACATCCCCCGACACTGCCCCCATGTCAGCATGATGCTGCACCCCGCACCACATGGTGGGTGTCATCACAGCGCCTCTCTGGTGCTGTGTCCTAATGATGCAGCACCAAAGGAGCACCGAAAAGCCACTGCACTAGCAGCTATGGCACCCTTTCCATGGCTCAAAAAGGAGCCACTTTTTGCAGCTCCTTTTTGTGCCATGGAAAGGCCAGATTGGGGGTGCAGCATGTAGTTGCTGCAGCCCCAATCCGGCGCTGAAAGGGGTGGCGTTTTCAGCCCTTCAGTCTTCTTCATAAACTTTTTAATTCCCTCATCACAAGAGATTCTTTTGAAAAATGCAGAAAACAAAAGATTGTGGATTTCATGATTCAATACATAAATTAAAAAAAAATATTAAGTAGGGATGGCAAACTGGTTGATTTTGCTTTCTCTTGAATTTGCTTGTTAAAAATATCTTAACATCTTTTTTCACTTTTGTAAAAACTATCTTGAATTATTAATACCTTAAATTCTTTCTACACTGAAGGTGAAAAGCCTGTGAATTTGATATTTTTTTTTTTCAAAAACAAGCTGGCACCCTTCAGATTCAACAGGCATAGCTGTTCCCAACATAGAGAGGTCATTTTCTGTTTGCCTGCTAAACAGGTTTTAAAGACGAAGAGCATAAATAAGGAATAGAAAGCATGTAGCCAAGCAGCAAACAGAAAGGAGACAAGCTCCACCTGCTCTAAGATAATCTACTGTTATTCAGTGTTTATTCAGTGTTTAAAAAGCGCAACACATTTTTTCTGCTTTCCTGATAAATAGGTCTTAAAGACAAAGAGCCTCTCACAAAACCACAACCATAATGTAGCCCTATCATGTTTTAATATATATATAGCTTGAAACATTGACTCTTTAAGAGTTTAGCACGCAAAATCCTAAATAGATTAATCTCTGTTTTGTTTTCTACTACACTCAAATGTTTTTGTACAAAGTTCTTTCCATTCTGAATATGAAGAAATTTGAACACGTTTATAAATTATTATATTTAAAAAAAAAGCCAAAATAAAACAAAATTCCTAGTAAAATGAAGTCTCCTCTAAACTGTGTGGTGTATATTATATTATGTTTCATCTCAGGTTATTGTTCCAATGTGATCAAAGGAAATATTTTATAACATGTATAACAGTTTTGTGTAGAGAAATGGACATGTTTCAACCACACCATATCGTAGTTATCTTTAAGGACTGAAAGGCAATCACCACATCCATGTGGGAGAAATATATTGGTTCCTGGAGAGCCACAGTACTCAATTTTCCTGTAAAATATCGCCAAGGTTCCAAAATAATGAAAAGCATAATTTCCCTGATCCCAATCTTATTCTTACAATAATGAACAACCATGCTAAGCTGGAACATGGATGCACTTTTGGTCATGTTTCTTTAAATTTAAAAAAATCCTTGTTTGTGCCCCCGCACAAAATAGCTGTTCTTGTCATGTGACAAAAAACAGAATTATATTCATCTTCACAAATATCTTATAAATCCAATAGCACTTGGATTAACAGAGTCATCTTTTCCCAGCCTTCCAGTTTTTCTACATCATCAAAGAAAGTACAGTGGGATCATGTGCCTCTGTCTTTTAAGTGATTATAGTAGTAGATATATGACATTCTGGTCATTTAAATTACAAGAGAAATATAACCTGTCACTGAGAAGGATTTTTCATAATTGCCAAGTAGTTCCAAGTGGAGGAGAAAGCAGACGTAAGACATGAAGGGGTCGTTAATGGATGGCCATCTGAACTGACCCTATATTTTCTAGAAGCAGAGAAGTGTTTAAACAAAGGACATCTGGACAAAAACAAATATGAATGCTGTTTCCTTCATCAAAGATATAGATATAAATAGATAAACATAATAGGAATTGTGTAGGATAAACTTAAGGTGTGGCTGGTCTAATATTCTGGGAAAGATCTAAAGGCGACTTTTCACTGGAAGAACCAAAGAATCCAGAAAAGCTGAAGTGATCTGATCTTTCCTCCTACTATAATCTCCTCAAATGGGTCTGAAGTGCTGGGAAATCCTCCCGAGATAATTTTCTGGCAGTGAAGAGAACTGCAGGTAGAGAGCTGCAAGTGAAATCTTGGATTTTGCCAACCCAATACCTAAGGGAAGGCAACCAGAAGAACATGAGCAGGGTATCAACCTCCTACTTATGATAGACACCAAATGGTATTCAATAACATACTGCCTCTGTTCCTGGAGATTATATAGTGACATGGTAAATAGTAGTCAATGAATATATCTGAATGTACTTGAATCCTTTTTTAAAAAGGGAAATATATGCATACTAGGGTTGTGCAGATGGCCACCAATTTAATTCAGAATCAGATTTGACACATTGGGTATAAGCTGAATGATCCAGACCCAGTCAGTGAAGAGCCAAATCAACACTGAAATTTGTGAATCCCAATCATCCTTTCATCCCCACTGAACTGCATTGAGAAACCAAAATTGGTTATAATGAGGTTTAAAAAAAAAAGTTCACACATCTCCATACAATGTGTAGATATGGTATACAGTTCTATTGGTACCATAAACATGCACAAGTTCTTTTACACATGTAATTGTACTTTTTTGCCATTGTGCAACAGAGATATTCATTTTGTGGTTCACAAGTGGAGTTCTGCAAATGCAACCATTTCACTTTGGCCCTGTTCTTAGGATTCAAAGACATAGCCATGTTAGGCTGCATCCATACTGCAGAAATAACCCAGTTTGACCCCAATTTAACTGTCATGGCTCAGTGCTATGGAATCTTGGGGACTGTACTTTGTTGTGGCATCAGGGCTCTCTAATAGAGAAGGCTAAATGTTTTACAAAACTACAATCCCCCAAATTCCATAGCACTGGGCCATGGCAGTTAAAGTCGAATCAAATTGGATTATTTTTACAATGTGAATGCAGCTTTAGTCTGGGGAATCAGAGTGCAAAGTGATCTTGTAGTACCTTTGAGACTAACTGAGAGAAAAAAGTGGCAGCATGAGTTTTTGTAGATGTCAGTTTACTCCCTCAGATGCATGGGTATGCAAATTGCTGCAGATTTTCACACATTTCTTTTGACGCTTAATTGTCTTCAATTTCCTGCACAAATCCACATCTATTCTCCTTCCCTCTGCCAAAAATGTGCAGCCATGCAAATCCATGTGAATTTATGCAAAGCAGACAGACAGCTACATGTTTGATAATACACATCCTCTTGGATACTCATGGACATTCCAGTGAATCCTTTTACAGTGGGATTTTTTGAGGTTTTTGAAGGGGCTCTCCCCTGCAAAAAGCCTGAATTCCTTTAAATTATGTATGGCCAGATCACAGTCTATTTGAATAGAGTGAGGAATATTTTAATCACATAGGCAAGCGCTTAGTCTCAGCTAGACTAGAACCATTGAATCAGTTGTCTTTACATAGGTGTTGGTTGTATTCATAATGAATAACTAATTGCTAGAGCCTTCCATGTACTATGCTAGTCACTGGAAAGGAGGAAAAAGGGATATATATATAAATACAATAAAATTAAAAGGTGAGTGTAGAATTATATTGCACAAGCACCATTTTGTTTCTCAGCCATAGTGATTTAATTTGTTCATCCTTCTACCTAGTTTAATGTAAGGCTGAAGTCATGGTTTTACTTCACTGATAAAAAAAAATCCATATCCTATTGTGCCATCCTATACTGAGGGTGCTGATCTTGCTTCTATTAAATGGGGGGGGGGTTTCTAAATTCTCCAAGGGAGGGTTAATTTAGGATCCTATTCAGCACTGTCACAAGTATAAAATTGAGATGAGGAACAAATACATATTTAGACATTCCTAAATTTAGAAATTCATTGGACTCCTAGCTTTTAGACCTAGAAATAAGCCAATATGAGCCTGCATGTACATTTTTAACATTGTGTGCATGAATGATTTATTCAAAGATACAGAGTACATTAGGTAAACACATTAGAATTAAAGTTTCATGAGTGCACTCAAGGGAACTCATAAAGACACACTGGTAGATATACCGCGTGTTGATATTCAGCAGAAAAGTGGTGTAGATCAAATACCATGTAACTATGTTTGTGTAAATTTACATTATACAGTACAATGTAGGGTCTCTATCTTTGACTGGAGAGAACTAGTAAAATTCTTGCCTTAGATGCAAAAAAAATGCCAGTAAGCAATGCTTAGCTTCCCTCTTCCTGCTCCATGTTGGAATCAAATTGGGACATTCTGAACCAATCTGGACTTGGTACAAATCATTCTCAATGAACTCAGGTCTCATGGCTGTTTGGGATTTGGCCAAATGGGTTAAAGAGCCATAAAACATACTTAAATGTCCTTTAACAAAACAAAGAAATAAAACTGCTGTTTAATTAATAAAAAGATGGAATCTACCCCCTTTCAAATTAAACATAATATTCCAAAGATTGTACAAAGAAAGGTAGAAAATGAATTAGGACTTTATGAGATTTCAAAGAAAGTTGTCGACTGGGGTACATGGTATTGGATTCACACAGACTAATAATGATGGCCAATTAACAGCATAATGATTCCCTTTTTTGCCTTTTTTTTTCCCTCAAACTCTTGTACAGTTAGGCAATTTAACCATGACATATTTGACATCTTAGAGCTTAGGCAGACGGAAGAAACATGGCCAACAAAAGAGGCAAATCAGTTCATTAAGAACATGAAACAGGCAGGAGGTGAATCCACGTAAAAGTGTTATCAGCCAGAAATAGACTGACTCACTCATTGCTAGTCAGAATCCACGCTGTCAGAAACAAGATCATCCTTCTCAAAAATACATCTTCTTTTTTTCAGTTAAATCATCTATGGTACTAATGAGAAAAGAAAGAAAGAGAAAGAGAAAGGGACCTAAGTTGAAAGGCAAACTTGCCCATAAAGGCATCATGTATAAGTACTAGTTGGGATGTGCCAGAATTAGGACTTATCTGGCTTAAAATATGAACTTGGCTAACTCATTCTGTTTGCTTGCATGGTAAATCAAGTGTCATTTATTTCCTAGCTTATCCCTCCTTTCCTATATTCTCATTTTCTAATTGATTACTATATATATATATATATATATATATATATATATATATCCCACTCTTTTCCCAGAACTGGGACCGAGAGTGGATCACAACATTAAAATAACATAATATTCCATACATAATATTCTGTGACCACAGAATTATATATACATATATGAACAATGCTTTCTAAGGATGTAAATCTGAATATTTGCAACACCTTTCTTTTTGTGAAGGACACTAATGCTAATAAGTAGCCTTAAACATTTTCCAGACACCTAGACCTATTTTTATCTGTACCTTAAATAGACATTCAGAAATGAAAACCTTCCCCATACTATGCAACCCTATCTTTTATACAAAGTTGAAAACATCTCTTTCTGTTTCTAGTTTCCACTGATCTCCATCCATCCATTAACTGTGAGTTCATTTTACAAGATGCTTTTCAGAATGATCATAGGCTTTGCAAAACATTCTGTGCACATAAGAAATGTTAATTCTGTGAGAGCTGACGGTCATATCAACCCGAATGCAAGTTGTTAAATAATTTGAGCTAGGGACACCAATGAAGGGCAGTAATTATAAGCATTTCAAAATTGACTTTGTGAAATGTGTGAAGATTTTCCAGATGAAATAATGTTATTTACAACAGCCCATTAATTCTCCCTCAATTAACTGCATATTATGTGAACAAATTTCCTCACCTCCATTGGTTAAAAGGCAGAAAATTAGAAATATGGGTTGCATCCCTTTCCTGTTCCCAGTATATTGTTATTTATTTATACTGGCAAGAGTGAGGGGCAGGAATGAAGGAAACTCTATTTTCCTACAATGGAATGCTTAAAAATAAAATATCTAACATACATGCAAGTCGTTTTTGAATATGAAATGTGCCAGGCTGTGCTACCACTATCATTTGGTAACCAACTAGGGAGGTGGTACAATTTGTATATTTTCTGCCAGAGGAAGAAAGAAATTTCATGCTTGTGCAAAACTCAAGAGACTTTTGCCTGCATCCAAATTCCTCTGAATATAATAAGGAGCTCTGTGTTTTCTGTTGCCAAAAGAAGAATCCCTTTGGTAGCTGGACTTGGCACTGCAGCTCAACTAGTGTGACCACTCACCCACCATCAAAAACTTAAAAATGAAAAAATGGGTGATGATGTTCAAAAAATGCACATATAATGGGTTTCATGTATAGATGCTGATTTAGAAACGATGCTTGCTATTTAAATAGCAGTCATACTTCTGCTGAAGAAGAAGAATGACCAGTTGACCTAAGGCCCTGCTCAGTGTGTTACCCAGATGTTCACACTGTGGAGGTGAAACTTCAAAGCCTTTGGTCTCCTTTGTTAATCTTCAAACCATACATGAACTGGAATGCCCTTCAGATGGACCAGTACATTTTCAAATAAACTGTTCTCAGTGAATTAGGACTCATATGTTTTCTCTAACCTCAAGACTTTTTGCAATCTGCACTTAGTTCCAGGAACCTGTTCCTTTGACCTAATTCAAAACATCTCTGGCTGTTATCCATTGGAGAGGAAAATGTAGGTGGCATACATTCAGACTCTAACTGAGATTCAGATTTGTACTTACAAAATATCCCCCTTAAGCATATCAGTGTTAGCTATACTAAAATTTTAATGTAGGCAAATGAAGGAGGAAGAAGAGGAAGAGTAGTGCAGTTATAGTTGCAATAGCAGCTGTTTCTTGCAAGATTTTAAAATTAAATTTGCTTATGCCTGTCCATTTTCTTTCAGTCTTCCCAAGATTTGTTAATGTGAATGTGTATTGTAAACTAATAACAAAATGGAGGCCCAAACAATGTATACCAAAAACTGCAGTTGCTTTTTGAAACCCTCTCATCACTTTGTGTTCAGTATAGTTGGTGACCTCAATCTGAATAGATGTCAAATCATAATGTGATAGGGATAAATGTGCAAATAAAGGCCTTTCTTCTGTTTCTCATTTGTATGGACAGAATTTGCAGACAAATCACTGGTATGCAAATAAATATATCTGAATTCTGGTAGCTGTGCTCAATCAGCTCTTCTGTAGCTGTTTGAAAAGGGATTTTCTTGAGAACATTTTTTGTTGCTTGTTGTTGAATTAAAAATAGATGTTGGAGAATAGTGAACTCACGGGTCACATCATCAGTTTTGGTTGCTAAGTGTCACTTCAATAGAAGGTAATGTCATGTTGTACGATTTGGCAATCACTTCTTTGAATCAAGCCTAATGCACATGTGCTATAGGTGAAAGAAACAACAATTCAAAAGAAGGAGATGAAGGTCATATATAATGAAAAGCAGCCCATGGTGTTTTATGGCTTATCTGCTAAAACAAGGCCAATAATCCATATAGGATCATTCACAAGGCAAATGCTCATTTTCCATTTGACCCTTCAGAAAACAAGGAAACAAACACACACACATACTGAAACATAAATGGCAAGGTTAAATTCAAGATTTAGAAAGCAGGCATTTAATAGGTTTGCTAACTTTTCAGCTGGCCGCTGGGATTTGATTTTCTGCAGAACAATCTGCTGTGAAAGGTGCAAGAGCAGTCTAGGTCATTTCGAAAAGGCCTAATAATGTTTAGGTTAATTTTACTCTCTTAAAAATTTTGAGAGTTTGGGGAGATGTTGTTTTTTGCAAATAAAGCATTTTGCAGATGCTTACTTGCTCCTTTCACCCTAGAAATAATTATGGCTGTAAACTTGTTGTGTCATAAACATGCATAGCATCTCTTACACATGCAGTTGTACTTTTTGGGCATTGCACAATGGATATATTCAGTTCATGGTCCAAAAGCTGAGTCCCACAACTCTGTATCTGTACTGAACCAGTGTCTACTGTCAATAATGAACAGAATGTGGGTGAAAAAATCGAAACTTAATCCAGGAAAGACAGAAATGCTCCTGGTCAGTCATAAGGCAGATCAGGGAATAGGGATTCATCCTGTGATGGATGGGATTACACTCCCCCTGAAATCTCAGGTTCACAGTTTGGGAGTGCTCCTGGATTCAGATCTGAGCCTGGATGCCCAGGTTTCGGATGTGGCCAGGAGTGCATTTGCACAGTTAAAACTAATGTGGACAGCATTTCCACTCACATTCTGACTACATACTACAGTCTATGGCTGTGGTTCCTTGTTATCTTCCATTTCCAAAATCAACACCACTGCTTTTACATTGTCTGCAGCTGAATATAATATGTGTCACGAAAGTTTTAGTTAGGATTTTTCTTTGTTGTTAGTCCTTGCTTGAAGATCATATGCCTCAGGGTAGAGACCTTGCAGGGTGTTGAAAATATTTTGTGATCTGATATTCTTTTTGGTAGAGTGACTCACTTAGGTTTGATAAAATTCAGAAGAGCTGTGTCTTTTCAATAATGAGAGTGATATCTGGAATCACCTGAAATTACAGCCTGTCCTAGCCTGTTACATGGTCAGGTGACAAAGATGCAAGTACTTACACAGGATACACTTAGATAAAAGTAAATAAAGAGTTAGACTTCCTTAAATTACCAAACTGTTGTTTGTCAGCTCAAACTATTCTTACTTTGCTTTTGACAACTTTAGAGTTGCTGATGTCATCTTTTCTAAGGCCCCATTCTCACTGACATTTTTGCGCTGGAGGGAACTGGGAAGCTTCGGTTTTTCCCTCCCCGAATTCCTCCATAAACAAGTGCTAACAATCAGGGTATTTTAACCCTGAATGTCTTCTTGGAGAAATCAGGTTTAAAATGAAGGCACCTGGCTGTCAATCAAATTTGTTCCGTGATCGTCATAGGTGACATTACCTGCACTCATTGGGCAATCGGAAGCATGCTTCCCCCCTCCTTTTTTTTTAAAGAACCAGGAACCAGTATGCTATGCGCAGATGCTGTCAAATTTAAAAACCTCCTGTGTGTGTGTGTGTGTGCGTGCGCGCACACACACTGTGGGGATTTGAGTCACTGTAGGTTATGGATCTTCCCCTGCCTGCCTCCGTTTTCAACCCCAAAATGCAAACAAATTTAAAAACCTCCTCTGTGTGTGTATGTGCGCGCGCTGTGGGGGTTTGGGTGAGTGCAGGTCATGGATCTTCCCTTGGACCCATTTGCCCCAAAATGCAATCTAATGCCATCTCTGCATCCTGCATCCTCTCTCCTTGCCACCCCAGAATGCCTCATAATAATAATAATAATAATAATAATAATAATAATAATAATAATAATAAATTTCTTCCCTTGGAATGCCAGAAATGTCATGCACATTGCTTTACCTCAGCTACCCTTGCATTTCTTAGAGACAGTAGCAAAAGCATTCTGTATCAATTTGCCAAATTGGAAAGAGCAACCTTTGTAACATTCTCATTGTAGCATTCGCATAGAAAAAAAGCCTTGCAAATGCCTTTTGCAAAGTGCCTTGCTGCTGGAGGCGGAATGAAAGGGAAAGGGAAACAGGCAGCCAGCAACATTCTATCTATCTATCTATCTCTATCTATCTATCTGAAGCTAAAACTATGCGCAGTCTGTAAATAACTAAATAAATAAATAAGAGAAAGCTTCCTGGTGGGAGAGCAGAGGTTTGCTCCATTCGGTGCCCTCCCTCTGACCTGCCCTCAACCTCTTCCTGCTCCATTACCCCGATTGCCCTGCATGGCCCTCTTCCCTCCCCTGGTTCTTCATCCTCCTCCTTCTCCTGGTCCTCCTTCATCCCCGATTCTCCTGGCAACCTTTGGCTCCTTCCTTCTCCTCCTGGCCCTGCTCCCGATTGCCCTCCATAGCCCCCTGCTTTCTCCTGGCTCCTCCCCCCTCCTCCTCCTCCTCCTCCTGCTTCTCCAATTAAGGGGAGGGAATACTCTGCCCACTGCCCTCCCTCTGACCTAAATCCCTCCCCTGAACTTGCACTGATCATGACCGGGGGCAAGTTCATATTCGCAGAACCCATTTTTTAAAAAAAGAGACGGCATTAAACCTGATTGCAAATGACCTGCGCTAAGGGGCATTTGACACCAAATGCTTGTGCATGCCTCGAAATGGATTGTGACAGATTCGGGGCGAATATGAACTCTATGTGGAAGTATTGATTCCTGATCTGGAGTAAATTGTAGTCTGAATGGCCCCTAAGTCTTCCCAGGTTTTTCTTGATTCTTCAAGGAGAAAATATCTTAGATTTGTTCCAAGAAGAAGGCGTAGCAATGTCTCACTGATTCTGTAGGCTAGAACAAGACCTATCATACCTTTATAACCCAGGGTAGATCTCCTAATAAAGATTTGTTTTCTTATTTAAATAAGAAAGCAAACTCTATGTGTTTGTATGTATTCAAGGCAGGTTGTTTAACTAGTCTGACATTCAAAATGGGCTTAACTCACATAAACATAGGCTATGAAAGTCGCAATCTGTTATCAATAGAAGGGGAAAACCATATGGAATTTCTTGCATTGGTCATCATAAGGCAAAGGTGAGGAAAAGTATATTTGGGATCTGCAGATAGACTTCTTGGTAATTTGTTGCATGACAAAGGTTTCTGATTCCCATGTCTAACGATAAAGCTTTTGCCCCTAAATCAGATTGCTAGGGGGAAAATGATGGAGAATGGAAGAGGAAGCCTATGAAGCCTTGGTTCTGGTATGATTTTTTTTTTTTAAGTACTCAGAAGTTCCTTCTTCATGTCTACCGAATCAAGCCTCTTTTAACTTGGGACACCAATTGTGCGTGTCAGGATTAACAACCTTCATAGCAATGACAAGCTTAAAGATTCCCCACTTCTGTTTTGAGGTATTTAGAAGCACGGTGGTTGATTCCTTCATCTTGGAGGAAAGCAAAGTAAATCTCTTTTGCACCCACCTCCTGCCCTAAACAGCATGAGCAATTGTGTGTGTGTGTGTGTGTGACCTATCAACTTCTGGTATCCCCATGAATTCTTCACAGGGTTTTCTTAGGCAAAGAAAACACAGAGGCATTTTTTTTCAAGTTTCTTCATCTGAAATATAGCTTACAACATATAGCTTCATCTGAAATATATTTTAGGATTATCTAAATAGATATCGTTATCACTGTGGAGAATACTGTATGTGTCGTATTTCCAACTATTCACCTTAACCTGCACCTAACTTTTAGTAAGGTAGTAAACATGTGGCTAGACGTTAGGAGGCACTTTGGTTGGTAAATTTACTTTCAAGATGAATGGATGCAATGAAGGCTAAAGCCATCCATAAATGAGCAGTGGTAGAATGTTGTCCTGGTTCTAGATCAGCATCCTACCACTGGTCAGTTAGGTAGATGGTTTCAATATATCATTAATACTTTTTAAAACTATATAGCTTTCCAAGGTGTAGAATACTACTTTCTGTGACAATTTGCCTTCCACATAGAAATGTTTCTATCTTACCCTTCTCTCTGTTTTTGTTGCTGTGGTTGTTGTTTATGAAGAAGAGGTAAAGGATGAAGAAGGAAGTAGAAGAGTAAGAAGAAAAGGTGACAACTGCCTGGAGCAGCATTAAGTCATGTGAGTCATCATTGGCAGTCTGAAGTAACTGCATGGAGTACAAGACACATGTTTATGTCTTCAGTGAAAACTAGCCCATATGTCTCACTTTGGTTATTTGAAACAAAGACTAAACTAGATACTTTGAGAGGCATACAGATGATGCCGTTGAAGCATAAAGATGAAGCAATTACCTGAAGCAGATAGAATGAAATGTTAGCAATTTTATAGGTACTATGTTCCTAACATTTGCAGCCCTTTAAGAAAGATATTACATTTTCTAAAGTTCATTATAAATTCTTGATTACCCATTCCCTAAAATAGATGTTTGTGTGCATGCTTTGGAATATGTGCTACTCATTATGATGGAACAACTGTTGTGTTGCATGGCTTTAAATAAACAATGGAGACTTTTTCTCCCCTCCCCACAATT
The DNA here is from genome assembly GCF_019175285.1 of Sceloporus undulatus. Classification (NCBI taxonomy): domain Eukaryota; kingdom Metazoa; phylum Chordata; class Lepidosauria; order Squamata; family Phrynosomatidae; genus Sceloporus; species Sceloporus undulatus. The sequence continues at coordinate 94,316,160 of NC_056525.1, forward strand.
TTTTTATATTTAAAAGATTGAGCTGCATAATGATTCCTGCAGGCACAACATTTTCAAGCTTCAGATGCTTGCTTTCCAGCTGTACTCCTTTTTGTGTGATAGTTTAGAGGTAGACAAACACAGCCTCCACTGAAATGTAAAGGATTATGCACTCCCACTCTTTCTTCTCTTTAATTTAATGCTAAATATATTAAATTATGCTCAAAAGTATGGTATAAAAGTGTGCTTTTTAAATGTACAATCTTTGGAAAATGGAGAAGAAAAATTAAAAAGAAATGAAGCAGTTGTTTATCCGATTGTTATCTGATATTTGATGTTTGATGTTTTTAATTTGTTGCCTGCTTATTTTTATCTAATTCTATCTTGTATTATATGTGTTTTGCAGAATGTACGCCATTGGCAGGTTTCATTTTTATCGATTTTATTATTTGTATGTACAGCGCTATGTAAATCTACAGTGTTATATAAATAAAGTATAATAATAATACTAAGTTAAAAATTGTGTAGGAGTTGAGTTAGAGTCTGACGGTCATGTTTTAAATTATTAAATAGGCAACTATTTGAAAGATTTAAAATGGATTAGAAGATCCAAGGGTTTGAAAAATTAAATCTGGGTTTGAAACTCAGCTACATACTGCTGGTGAACATTTTACTGCTAAAATGTATAAATTGTTGTTGAGATTCGAAATGGAAGGGGAATGGGTAAAAGATTGTATGGTGAAATGGTCTTAAAATATTGGTTCTGTAATCCAAATGGAACAACCAGAAAGATAATTAAATTTTTTTAATTGGCTCAAATAAATGTTGGAAATGTAAATAGAAGGTATGAACTTTTTATCATATGTAGTAGACTTGACAATGTTGATTGAGGAGAAATTGTTGAATAACTTTAAGAAAGATTGGGAATTGTTTATTATTTCTTTTACAGTCTCACTGGGGCCATATATCAGCTTTAGGTTTTATAAGTTAAACGGAGTTTGTATGAAGTAGAAGCATAAATATATTATCATTTAAAGGAAATATAAAAAATTGTGGAATATATTCATCATTTGAAGGGAGAAAGGACAATAGTGATGTTGGTGTTTGTTGTGTAGTAGTGCTTATAGTGTATTCTAATTATATAGATAAAACATGTATGGTTGTTGTTTTTATGTATAATAAAAATATATTTTTAAAAAATCTATTAAGTAAAACATTGCTATGTACAGTCAGCAAAAATCTGGGGCAGATTTATGCTTGGTATATGATACTTTCATAATTTAACTCAAAGGAAGCAGTGAGTAATTTTAGCTATTTCCCCCCCTGCTTCAATCAGGTATTTGCTAACTATGCAGTTTTCAAACCTAATTTGCAGTTTGGGATTTATTTTAGTATTATCTGTTAAGGAAACAGATTTTTCTGTGCAGAAATATTATTTTTCTGTACAGAAAATGTCTCGTGTGGGGGACACCTTTTGACTATTTGCACATAATAAGTGCAAAGTGGCAAGATTTCCACCAATCCAGGTCACCAGGAATTCCTGACACTTGCGAAACATGTTTTCCAACCTCTTCTGGAATGTTTGAATATTCTTCCCATTCTCAGTTTGTGTCTTAGATAGCAGAAGTCTGTTTCTTACATGGAAACTAATATATGTCTGAACAAAGAATTCTTCCTCCTTTTTTTCTAGAACTGAGCCCTGGTATTTGAAACATTCCAAGCTGATGTCAAAAACTGATCTCCAGTTCCTTTCTTCAGATAGTACCTTGTCTTTCAATTGTTTAGATATGTACCAAGAGGCCAATTCACCTCCAAATTCACTTCATGGGATTTCCCTGTGATCCCAGATTGTGAAAATGATTAGTTTTGCAGTCTGAGTAGCACAGCACTAAAACTTGTGTGTAAGAGGTCAAAATGTCAGCTCAATGTAAGTTTTAAATTCTCTAAGTGAACAAACTTTTACAATGTACATTGTTACTATTCCAACACAGGAAGACTTTGGAAGACAATAATTAACCTTTGTTAAGCTATGCGAGAGAATGCAAGGTGTTCTCGCAAGCATATAATCTTTCAGTTTCCACATGTAAAAGCTATATTGGAACTCGTCACTTGTAGATTTTAGAGTCAGCCATATATCCTATTCATTCATACTCGGGCGAGGGGAGTGAGTTATTTTGTATTTATTTTACATCCTTAAAATGTCAAGATTTAATATGGCTCCAACCTTAGTTTAACTGTTTCAGCAGAGCAGCTTTATAGCTTCTTACTGAAATCCTAGTACATTCTGACAGCTATTCTGTAAATTCTGGACTACTAAGTGTTTTTGTCTGAAGATGCAAAGAATTTCTAGTGCATTGATAAGGACATTCATCAATACTTTATTATCTTCAGCAATTGCAAATAATTTCTCATGTTGAAAGCACAGAGAGCATTCTGAACATTGTGAACACAAAAATTTTTAATAGGTGCAATTACATTTCAATGGCAGTTAGCTAAGTACCTTTTCAGAACAATGCACAAACTTTAAATGGTAAATGATAAAACATCATTGCAAGCACCTTTTCAGCTAATGTGAGAGAGAACATTTTTCCTTAGAGTAAAATAGCTCTCTGACATTGTGAATATAGTTCTCACCTTCAGTTTTAGCTATTTTTCTGATTTCTCCTCAAGACAATGTATTTGAATGGTGTATTTAACTGAATATACTATAGCGTAATAACTGAAAGAGAATATAGGATGATGCAGATTAAAGGTATAAAATAGCTATAAATAAGATCAAGCTTCTTGTCCTATTGAAGAGAGTGGTCTAGTTCTTCAATCCAAGCCATTAGATGCTTATATTTATTGATTTATCATCTGATCCCTTATTCCAAAGGTTAGAATGGGTAAGAACAGGTGATATAAATCCAAAGTTTTTTTACTACAACTATGAGAATCCCACTATCAAAATGTTCCTTCATTCACTTGCCACATGGGGAAAAACGGCCAAAACCTCCTCCAAGTCTTAGCTTCTTTCATTAAAATCAGTTAATTCATGCATTTGCTGCTTTAAAGTATTTCATTTTACATTCAGTGCTACTTAATCCATGATCTTTCAAACCTATTTAAAGTTCTAAATAATAGCAAAATAAATTCTGGGAAAGACTCATGAGTTGAATATTTTGGATACAGTTTTAAGGCATGGCAAAACTAATTTCCAGATTTTGCAACACAGAAATATTTGTAACTTTACCACTTATTATCTTCTTAACTAATGTATTTGAAATGACATTCTGCATCATAAACTCTGCAGAATATTAAGATTATAGGATCCTATTTTTTTAATAGGTGACACTGAAATAATTTGATCAACACTTCTTCTCTTGGCCTTAGATTTCTGCAACCCAGTCATCAGACCCCTAGTTGCACATGAACAGTGTGAAAATAAGTGATACACTGGAAGAACAAGATGTGGAGACTCAGTCCTGGAAACTAATATGTTAACTATCCTATCCACATTTTCAGTTATTTTCAATACAAGCATCCAATTTATTTATAAAACCATGAAAGAAAATGTGCACAGTACCGCTCATTTAAGCACTGTGTGGTTACTGTGAACAAGTTAGAGCTACTTCTCAAGTTAGAAAATTGAAGAGATATATTGATTTGTCTTGATGAAGAGGTCTGCTCCAAAGCATATATGGCACTTATCCTTTGAAAAAAGCCCTTTGAAAGTACAGTATGTAAAGCCTTGTTTCTTTTTTTTCTCTGGTATTCTTTCCTCCTGGATGTTTTGTTTCACCTCATAATGGAACAGATAAACAAACAACCATTTCCCCTGTGCATCAGGCTTTAGAAAAGTCCATATTATATTCTTTGAAGTCCACAGAAAGACGTTAGTTTGCCTCTTGATCTGCTTATACACTCTAAATCTACAATACACCATTTTCTAATTGCTGCTGTATTGGGACTGGAATCAGAAGAATAGGGAGGAGTTAGGAGACAAGTACGGTGGGTCCTTGGTAACTGCCAGGGTTTGATTTCAGGATCCTTGTGAATACCAAAATCCGTGGATACTCAGGTCCCATTATATACAGTGAGATAGTAAAATGGTGACTCTTATATAAAATGGCAAAATCAAGGTTTGCTTTTTAGAATTTATTTTTTTCCTGAATATTTCCAAGCCATGGATGGTTGAATCTATGCATGTAGAATCCATGAATATGGAGGGCTGATTGTATAGTTACACGCAGTTGGTATACTTGAGCCACGCCTCTCAGAAAGCAATGCAGAGGTTCAGATATAAACAGTCTTTTAAATTTATGGTATAGTGTTCTTCTTACATCGTGATTTTATAAGATTTTCTATAGATATCTCAAAGAAAGAATGTTACTCCTTCTCCCTCATTAGGAAGGCAAAGATCCCCATCTGTGAGAAAAGGCTATCTACTTCCCAGCCTAGATTTCCCATTACAGCTTCAGAGTGCAGGAAGAGACCTATATAAGATGTTAGCAAGAGTGCATCTTCTTCTTTTTTCTCATAGGTGTGTGTGTGTGTGTGTGTGTAAGAAATGTGCCACCAGTCCAGAAACCTACTTCTGGACTACTGCTTGCTTTGAGGAATTTCAGCTTCCAACAGCTAAGATATGTGTGACCCTCTTTGCATTTGTCTTTCATATTCTGCATCCTCTGGTTAAATATTTATAATTAATAAACTATATTTTTCTTGTGGCTTCATTTCAATTTTTGTAATTCTAGGATCAGATAAACTTGGGCCAAGTTGATTAGTCCTCCAGAGTTGTTGTACCCACTGCTGCCCCCATTTCCTGTTCTTACACCAAGCAGATTATTTAAATAATAATAACAATATTTTATTTTTCAGAATAAAACTCTCAATTAGATCAGCTTCAAAAGTAACAAGAAATGACAGCTTGTACTAAGAGAAAGGGTGATTTTTCACATTTTCCTCTTCCCTCTTTTCCTCTCTTGGTCCTGGGGACTATAGAAAGATCTTATTCCTATCTTAAATTTGCCACAGCTCCTCATGAATTGCAAACCATGTCTGTTTTAATTATCTTATTCTTATTAACTATTCATTAAACTGAAATTTGGAAGATTTTGACCTTTGAAATGTTTTGCCCTACTCCCATCAGTTCCACCCAACATAGGCAATGGTGAGGGACTATGACAGTTATAGCTCAAACCATCTGGAGAATCAGATTCCCCATCCTTAGTTTAAACAAACTCCAGTTTTCTGAATGCAGACATTATGAGGAAGTGTTATTAATTTAAAATCAGACAGACAATCTTTTGAACCTCAGGATGAGTTGAGAAGAAGCAAAAACACAAAGGATGGGGTTCACTGTAACTCATTTTCATAATGTGAAGGCTTTCATGGCCAGAATCCATAGATTTTTGTGGGGTTTTCTGGCTATGTGGCCTAGTTCTGGAAGAGTTTATTTCTGACATTTCGCTAGCATTTATTGCTGGCATTTTCATCTGAAGATGCTAGCCACAGATGCTGGTGAAACATCAGTAATAAACTCTTCCAGAACATGGCCACATAGCTCGAAAACCCCACAAAAAATATTTTCATAATGGTTTCCCATTATGCTTGAACTGGACTCAGATCATTTTCCTGACCTATAAAACTTGCAAAGTGCAACATACATTATTTAACCTGTGCATTAGGTGACTGAAAAAATTACTTGTTTAGTTCTTCCCACATTGGGTGTAACTTTGAAAAAACTCTTATTTCAAACACTTGCCCACACGAAGGCAGTATATGCATACAACCATATATACAATATTTACTCTCTCAGCAAGCTGGATGCTACATGCTTACTTAGTAGAAAGACATGAGTGTGATAAATGCCTATATACTGAACTTGTAGATTTTAGTTCTGCATTGAAGTTGAGATGTGGAGATATCTAGGAAAATAAAGACATTGCAAAATTGTGGCCTCATAAAAACTGGTCAGCAATATTGTTTCTGTTGTTGTGTTTAGATTTTTCCATGTTGCATATGACTTAATGGCTGATTGCAAACAAGGAGCCATAGTGTGTGGGGGGAGGAGGTGTCACCTGACTGGGCTGATAACATGATGGCGGCCAATCTAGAGCAACTACTAAGTTACGTATACTCAGGCCTAGTACAGACGGGCCTATGGGGAGCCCTCATCACGTGCTAGGGGTTGGTCGAGGGCACTCCGCCCACATGTGCCTCAACCCGAGCACGTGACGAGGGCATCAAAATGGCAGCGCCCTGTACAGATGGGCGCTGCCATTTTGACATGACGGACGCTTAGCGCCCACACATCACAGCGCCATAATGATGTTGCGAGTGCGCCATTCAGGGATGTAGCCAGGGGGGGATCTGGGGGTCCGGACCCCCCCCCTTCCATTAGAAAAATGAATGGTGTGTGCTGCTGCGCCGCCGCACTCAAGCCCCATTATAATGGTGGCACTTAGTCTGGACCCCCCCCCTTCCTAAAATCCTGGCTACGTCCCTGCGCCATTGGTGCACTGCAGCATCATTATGGCACCACAAAAAGAACCTGCTTTTTGAGGGTTCTTTTTGCTGTGCAAGGAAGCTGTGCGGTTTGTCCGCTGCAGCTTCCTCACATAGCAAAACAAGGTGCCGGCAGCCCTTTTTGGGTGGTCTGTACCAGGCCTTAGTTAAGTAGCTTTTCCTTGCCTGACTATCTCAATTCTGATTTACTCGTCAGCAGCTGCTGTAAGCAATGGAAGTCTGTTGTCCTGTCAATTGGGACTCAGGATACTGGTCTTTTCACCACACTCCCATGAACAATGTCTGTCAGAACCAGGATTCCAGTCACAATTCATTCTCACACCAGAGATCACACTCATGGATCAGTCTGCTGCATTCTGATCAACAGGATAACAGAGTGGCTGCTGGCCAGTGCGTCAGAGCTAGGGGACTTTTATAATCTTTACATATTCCCTACATAAATCTAGATTACACACTCATGACTATAATGAAGAATTCCAGAGGATATAACTAACCTATCCCTCCTATCTTAATTTTGGAGTGGGCATTTGGTCTGACCTGACTGAAGACTAATAATTTTAGTCTCATACAAATCATACGAATTGGCTCTTTCCATATAGAATCAATTTGCTCCAAATTGCTGACCAGTAAGGTAAGAGGAGGCAGTTGTGAATGTTTTCTGTCTCTGATCTCTATTAATGCTGATGTCTGTCTCATGCAATACATGCCTATCAAGACAAGAAGACTGCAAGTAACTGCTATAGCACTTGCCCTATAATCTTGCACAAATGTGCTCTAAATGGAAGACATGGCTCCTCTAATATGTAATATGCTAAATAGCCCACCATGTGAGACAGCCTTCAACCACCTGGCACAAAAGGGACTGCATAAGTAGTAAGTCATCAGCATCCATTGAACAGCCCTAACTTCAACTGAATTGAACAAAATGCTACAAAAGCTGGATGTGAATGTCTTCCCCAGCTTTTGTACAGATGTAAGTGTGAGGCAATTTAGTCCACATTGTAATGGAAAAGTTTTGTTTTTTTTTAAAGACCTTAACAGCACAATCCCAACTGTACAGGTCCCACTGTACTGAACAGAGTTTACTGCTAGCCAATTAAATATGTATGGGATTGCAAGGTAAAATGGAGAAAAATGATTACCATATCACAATAATTTTAATAGTAAATTTTAAATTGTTTAAAGCTGAACCAATTAATTGTAAAACAAAAGAGTAACATCTGTATTTAAAATTTGAACTTATTTTCTGGTTTTAAGAGTTGTGCTAGGAAAACTTTGCAAAGGTATGATCCAAAAGTATGATTAGTGGATGTGTGACATATACTGGACAGATTTTTTTCCAAGAATAATAATTAAAATAAAAGTTAGCACTTTAATGTGTGAAAGGCCTCAAAAACCTCAATCTTGCTTATTTACAAAACAACCACAATCACTTAGGTCCAAAACACAATGCAGAAATAATCCAGTTGAGACCATTTTAACTGACCTGGCTTAGTGCTAAGTAATTGTGGGAACTGTAGTTTGGTGAGACATGTAGCCTTCTCTGTTGAAGAGAGCTCTGGTGCCACAATAAACTACAATTCCCAGAATTCCCTAACCCTGAGCCAAGGCAGTTAAACTGGTCTCAGACAGCAGGGTTATTTCTGCAGTATGTTATGGACCTTAGGCCTCTAATTCCTTACTGAGTCAGAATTTTCTAAAGAAACTTCCCAAGATCAATCCCATATATAGAAAAACAGATTTTTGTAATGTTCAAAGTTCAGCAAGGAAAACTTGGTATCTTAATCATACCCAACCAGATCAATCTGTAACAACAAGTGCTCTGTCTTGATACAGAGCTGTCTGGTTTATCTGCTATCCTTTAGGTGAGTAGTATTAATTACGTTTAAAATCAATACAGTAACTAGACAGAATGCAGGGTACTATTTGTTTTGGAACTGCCAATAGGAACCAAAAGTGCTAGCATAGATCTTCCAATTCTAAGCACCAGGAGTAGGTGTGCACAATAATAGACATTGCAGGATATGGCTGACAAACCAGCTACCTCAGTTATTACCAACAAAGTGAATCAATTTAAGCAATGTTCTTAATTGTTTTCCATGCTAAATGCCACACTTCTGCAGTACTTCAATATGTTTTGCTGTACCGTTCACAGAAAATAAATCCACCAGGGAACTTTAGGGGCATATTCCTTTTTCAACTCTGCTGACCAAAATCTGTACAGATTTGTTTTACATTCAGTTAAATTGATCAAACCATGCAGTGTGTTTGTGCAACTGAGATATGAGCTTGGCTGGTTGTTGCTTTTGGGAACTCTGCATTAATAAACATTGCAGCTGAAGTGTCAGCATGAAGGCCAAGGCAAGCAAATGTCAAATTCATGGAAACCCATTTCCAACAGCAGTGAGAAGTTGAGGGAGGAGACTGCCTAGAATTAATTTCTTGGGGGTGAGTCATAGGAAAGTGGAGACTAATGTTATTTAGTATGAAACCAGTGGTATAGTGGTAAATTCTGAACTGCGGGCACTCATTCACATGATCTCTACTTAAGCTCTCCCCTCTGACAGTCCAAAAATGCAGGCAGCTGTGTTGGTCCAATTCCACAAACCAATTCATCACTGGCTCTGGACAAAAGTGTGCCAACTGCATCCATTTAGTGTGACATCAAATCTGGCTATGATGAAACCTGCCTTGATAACATTTCATTTGGATTACTGTAACACACTCTACTTGAAATTCAAAGATGTAACCAAGTTAGTCTGTGGAATCAGTATATAGAGAGATCTTGTAGCACCTTTGAGACTAACTGAAGGAAAGAAGTTGGCATCATGAGCTTTCGTAATCTGAAGAAAGTAGACTTAAGTCTATGAATGCTCATCCTGCCAACTTCTTTTCTTCAGTTAGTCTCAAAGGTGCTACAAGATCTCTCTACATACACATGCTACATGGTTCTGTCTTTGGAAACTGTTTGGAAACTTCATTGGGTCCAAAACTTAGCTGTGGCTAAGTGGCCGACTGGATCAGATTATAGGAATCATATAGCCTCCTTGCTGAAACAACTCCACTGACTGCTGATCTCTTCTAAGTAGAATTCAAAGTTCTGGCTATGACCTATAAAGCCCTTCATGGCTTAAATCCAGACTATTTGAAAAACTGTATTCCTTGAGAGCAAAGCCCTGTGCGTGGCTATTACTCTCAGGGAGATCCCTTAAAAAGAACTATTCTTCCACTGCCACCACTCAGTGAATTATCAATGAACTATATTTCCCAAGCACAATAAACTATATTTCCCAAGCACACACTGAGACTTGCTTGAGAGAGAGATCTAGTTTCCTTTCTTGCTAACCCACAGCAATCAGTAACCGAGATAAGGCACGTGTACAGGAGCCCAAAGAGATAGCAGATGCTTTCAAAAGAAAGAAGTTTATTTTAAAGAAATAGCATAGAATAAAGAGATATCATTCGTGCAGAGCCACCTTGCTATGCAGGTCTAGGAAGCATAGTTACAAAGATATTCATTTCAGGCAAGCTATTAGATAAACATAACAAAAACCTAGACGTACTGACTAACACTGTTCCTAAGCTACTCACACAATGATGGGATTTGCAGTCCTTGTGGAGTTCTTGGAATCAGGGAGTTGGCTCCTTGCCAACTCTACCTGCATGTCAGAGCCAGTCCTCCGGCTTCTCAGAGGACAAAGCCTCTGGTTTCTCCCAACCAGCCAAGATGGAGAACAAAGGACACATGGTCCTACAGGGGTATTTAAACCCCTCTCTTGGAATCTTTTGAAACTGCCGCTCTGGCACTGTTGATTGGCCAAGTGAGCCTTACGTCAGCTATGATGTAGCTGCTCATTAGCATGTGATGTCATCTCTCATTAGCATGTACCCCCTCCCAGATTAACCCTTTGTAGTTCAGGAGAAGTCTTCAGGTGGCTGGGAACCCAGCCACCACACCATCTGAGCCTACCTATGCTTTAAGATCTGCAGAAAAAGGCTTTCTCTTGGTCCCTGCACCCTAGGCATGTCTGGTGAGGACACAAGAGTCTTCTTCATGGTTGCTTCAATGTTGTAAAACTCCCTTCCCTGTGAGGGCTGGTTGGCCTGTTCCTTGCTATCTTTCTGCCAGCAGGTAAAGACATTTTTATTTAAGGAAGTTTTTGCTTTTAGTGTATTATGACTGATAAAGCTTTTAATTGGGGAGGGGAGGAATGGTATTTTTATTTTATCATGCTTTAAGCATCTTTTAATACTGTTTTGAACTTGTGGTTTATTAATAGAAAATTAGTTCAGTTGTCTTTTAACTTTAGTATTAACATTTGTTGTTCTTTGTTTAACTGCGTTGTGCTTTGGATCCCTTGGATCCCTTCCTGGGAGAAATGTGGGATATTCAATGAATAAATAATACTAGGAGTGATCTTTTGTAAAGTTAATGACAACACATTTCCATTCACTATAAGACACCAGTGCATTGCAATGGGAATAGCTAAAAACAATGTATCCTCCCCCCCCCCCCCGCAAAATCTATCACCACCACTACTATCCTATCTAATGACAATTACAGCTGAGTTGAGAGACTGAGATGGTAACAGACTATGTTTTTTGTGCTTGCTAATCAAAGAGTGCCACTGTTCAGCCCTGTGAGTCTTGGCTCCTGTACACCACTGTGCATAACTAAGTAATGCCACATTGCCATTCCCTAGTCTGTTAATTGGTATAACACTGAGGTGTTGAGATCTTTCTTGGAAATCTGGCAGTCCTGTCTCCTTTCCACTCTGATGACAAGGCTGTCATTCCCCACTTACCAAGCTGCAAAGAGTTTTATCCATGCTCAATCCCCAAAACAAACACCATGTAGGAATTATGCTGGCTGGAGAAAGATAAGCCATGTCTGTAGGCAGCTGATATCAGATCAGCAAACAGTGCTTCCCTGCCCACACTGAGACACCGGAAGTAAACTGCTGTTTGTTTCTATTGATTGCTCTTTATCTTTGGCCTTCATGGACCTTAACAAACCAATACTCAAAGCTGGCACGAGGCAGAATTTCAGGATGGAGAGAAGCAGACATGCTTAGATTGTCATCAAAACAGCTGACCTGGAGAATCAGTAGAAAACACCCTCCTCTCCAGTAAATTCTCCCTAGGAAAAGGAATTGCAAGCATATAGTATACTGGGTTTTCTGTGTATTTATGCTTTCCTGGCCCTTGAGAGCTGTGTGTGAGAGGAAAGAATTTTTGTATTTTTAAGTTTAGCTGCAGGTCCTGAGAGGTTTAAGAAAATCATCACATCTTCCCATTTCTACTCATGGGATTGCATTCATCATAAACTGACCCCTGCTGAATTCTCAATTAATATGTTAATAAGTAAAGTTACCTGTGCCTGATGTTACAGACTTGTAGAATTATTCTTAGTCTATGTCCCTAAGAACATCTGGTTTCCATTCAAGGCTGTAAATGTATAGAGAAAAAGATGGAAAAGGAACTGACAGCAAGGCTTGAAAGAACTTTAAACTTGATGAGATGCCCACATGCTGTACATCCCATGACTGTGGGTGGCTCCCATGTGAGTGCTGACAAACCCACTCTACATTTTAGTGTGCATTTTAAAGGAGCTATCCAAGATACTAATTGCTACATGCCTCTCAAATTTGACAGTGGAGCTGAGATTTTAAAAATGCACTCTTGGCTTTTTCTTGTAAAGGAACATACATGGTGTTAGAAAAAATTCACACATCCACAGTTATTTGGGATCATAGTTATTTCCACAAGGCTTCTGGGAATGCAAATCTGCTCTAATAGAAGGTGCATGTTCCCCAACAGCCCTTGTTTTTAAGGATAAGCTAAGCTCCTTTTGCACTGCATCAATGAAATTTGGCAAGATGGTGGCAGTTTTAAGGAGTCATTGTGTTATTATTGCAGGTTGCCACTGCCACACTGCTGGATTTCATTAGCAGAAGAGTTCAGTGGAAGCATGTCCTCCAAGAAATATCTACCATTTGCTATCCACAAGCCCATAGCATGTTTCCCAAAACATGCTATGGAAGACAGGAGTCAGTTTTCAAGCAGCACAAATGGTTGCATCAGGGAGAGGAAAAAAATTGCCCTGTGCTAGTAGATAGCCATTGGCCTGATGTTATATTTTAGCCATAGATTTTAAATTTTACACATTCTTCTTCATGCACATATGAAACCAGCTAGGAAAATCATCTGGATGCAGATGATTCTTCTTGGATTAGGGTGAGTGATTCTTGACTTCTACAAACCTTAGAGAAACTTTTAATCAGAGCTACAGCAAACTCTTTATTTTAACTATTTGTGTCTGTTTCTTTTATTTATTTAGCATGCCTAGAGGTGCAATGCCCCATTAGACATTGTTACTGTATTTCAACAGAGATAATGCATCAAATGATTCCCTCCCCCCCCCCCCCCCCCCCCCCGCCACCAAAACTACTATAACATTTCACACCAGGCTTACATTGTAAATGGAAGGTGGTGAATTCATTTTTGATGTCCCTTCTTATAATCAGTAGTGACAAACAGGTCATTAAAAAATTGCTTGCTGGACTGAATATCCTGTCATTTAGTACCGTTCTTTGAAAGGAGAATATGAGGGTTCACAGAGATCATTAAAAGAACTACCACACATTTCACACCTCAATAAGAAGCCAGAGGGAATAAGAAGCAAGACTCTTCAGTTTCATAAATGCATAAGAGGCTTAGAAGAAACGGAAGGTATGAATCATGAAAAATACAGGAGGCATTTTTTTAAAAAAATCATTCCATATTATATAATATAATTATTTTAATCCCCTATAAAAGGTTTAAGGATTCACAGGACTAAGAAATACACCAGGAATAGAATTTGAAGCAACCCCCTGTGTGATCCCAAACCCTTTCAGCCACCATTAACTTCAATAGCCTTGGTGATTCAGATCCACAGAAGTGCAAAGATGTCTATGCATGTTAACATGAGGTAGTGTAATCACTTGAGTAAAATTAAAATTAAACACCATTGCCACAATCCAGAGGAGTACGAACAGAACATCTGGATCTGTTAGGAGCACAGCTCATTCAAAATCAATGAGGGAAGGAGGAAACATGAGGGAAAGGGCATCAAGCCTTTTCTCCACAAACCTTTCCCACTGGCTGTTTGATGGTATTTTTGTCTTTTCAAAAGAAGATGCATTTTGTGCAAATTCAAAGAAGGCAACCATGCCTGAAGGGGCGGCTGCTGGCTGTCTTATCAATGGGGTGGCTAAACTCCTCTGAGTTTTAGGGTGAATGTTAAAGGAGTTGTAATGAACCTGTTTGGGGCCACTGTGGGTAGTCCCATTAAAGTACAGCAGAAAGATCAGAGCAGAGCAGATTACTGTATATATTCAATTGTAAATCGAGGGCAGGTTTTGGGACCAAAGTTATAGATTTTGATATGATCCATGTTAAGGGTAAAACTTAAGGGCATGAAACAAAGGATCTAAAAGACAAAGCAAAAGAAAGTGATGCCAAAGATCTTACAAAATTCCAGCAGGCATCACTGTTTGTGCTCACACTAAAACAGTTTTTCGGTGTCAATTTTTTTACTAAAATTTCTAGACTTATGCATTAGTATATGCTGTTAATGACCTAGTATGGAATCCACCATCTTTCCATTCCAAATCTAGGTGTGTTGATACATCAATATAGCAAGGGGGCAGCATTATCCAATGTAGCTGAAGGCAACAGGGTTGCTTGGAAGGTGGGCAAGGCTGGCCATATAGGATGCATAACTTGGTCCTCCATCACCCTGCAGCCACTCCCCTATCTGCTGAAGTAAACTAATGGCTGGACGACATTCAGCAATGGGTTATAATGCACACAGGTAAATTTCCCTATGGCATGTAATATATAATATAATCAGACCTCTATATCCACAGATTCAACATCCATGGATTCAACCATCCATGGTTTGAAAATATTCAAAAGGAACTCCAAAAAGCAAACCTTGTTCTTACTATTTCATATAAGGGATGCCATTTTACTGCACCATTGTATATAATGGGACTTGCGCATCCACAGATTTTTTATATCCATGGGGGGTCCTGGAACCAAACCCCAGCAGATGCCAAGGGCCCACTGGACCATACATAGCCTAAGAAACTGGCAACAGGGAGAGTAGGAGGGACAAGTCTGGTGAGATCTGTGCTTATATGGGATATAAATGCTGGCTGTTGGCCAAGCAAAACTCTGAAATGAATACATTTTCCTAGTTTCTACAAGTGCTATAACACAATTAAAGAAATTGTAATCAATTCTTAAATCTACCAAAAAAAAACCTTAATAGCAATAACAAGAATAATTCCCAAATTAGAAGATATTTAACTTTTAGATGTACATTTCTTAGCTAAGAGGAAATAATATAAAGCCTTTATAATCAGACACATCTGGCAGAAGTATATACAGTAAATATAAAAACCATCCAGTCCAGTGAATTTTGAAATTCATGCTACAATCCAAGTATTATGCCGTTGTTTCCTCATCTATTCATTGCACTGGAAAACCCTGCCACAGATAAAAGAAAGGTACCTTGGCCTACAGAAAATCCTTCAGGCCAAGCTAAGTGTTCATTTATCTGCTTTTGTGCTTCTACTGAAACTGAGGCCTCCAGACATGGCAGACATTACAGCATGACTATGGACAAAACATGCCCAGAATGTGCCAAAAATCTGCAGCAAACTGGGATAGCACTGGGGTTTCTTTTTCCTGGCTTAACTGGAACTGTACTGCCACCCCATGTCTTTTTATTAAGTAGTTGCATTAAAATCATTAGATATTGGGGGTGGGAAATCAGTTGGCTGATTAATTGGGAGTGTATTTTAAATTGATCAAAAGAGTAACCAGGTTCACTGCAGAAGAAATAAGCAGCTCAAATAATTCACATTCACATGAGATTTCTGACAACAAGATTTATTTATTTCCCATCTCTCTCCATGGATCAAGGTGAGGAACAACAGCAACTAAACAATGTTCAAAATCAATTTAAACACGTTAAAACATGTGACCAATATTGGGGGTCCCAACATGACTATTTTTCAATAAACTTGCAATGGATTGTCAGTATGCCAGTGGTGTTAAGGGTCCAACTGTTTGAAATCGTGAAATATCAGTGTAAACTAGTGTGATAAGTGGGAGTCCCTCCATTCATCAGGGCCTACTCCCCAGGTAACAAAGGGTTATCTGTGGGAGAGAGCACTGCGACTTTGAGAGGTGAGCTGATGTCACTGGTGATGCGAGGCAACTGTCTAATCAGATGGGCTTTGAGGTAGAACTTTCTAGATGGTTCCTGAGAAAGGCCAGAGAGAGGAAGAAGGCTGGAAGGAGGAAAAAGGTCTGAAGGAGAGCAAGGCCTCAGCCTATGGACCTGTCTATTAGTCAGGAAGTCAGGTTTAGGTATGTGTTGGCTGACATGATTACCATTTTATACTTTACGTTTGTGCCTGTAGGGCCAGTTTCTCATGGCAAATCCCACTCACCCAACATTTTTCCTATTGTGGCAGCCCCATAGGATTTATCATCCCACTGCTGCCACTAAATTATGTCACGAGAGCCACCAAAACTGCTTATTTTCCCTTTTTAGAATTCACTTTCAGATGGTACCTGGTAGCGTGGTTACTTATTTCAGACCCAGACAAGCTTGTAAGTAATTAACAATAAAACTTTATTTGAAAAACAGTTTAACAATGTTTCGCTTGTTCAGTTGGTACATTCATTTATTACTTCACTCCCTCCCATCTCTCCTCCTTTCACCTCATCTATTTTCATTTTTCTTACCAGAGTGGCACAAGGGGAAAAAAGGGTGAGAGATACCATCTGCATGTCCCTCTATCTACTTCCTGCTAGAACACTCTGTCACTGATCCTAAAGTAATCATTATGGAACAAAAAAGCTTCAAAGGAAGATTAGAGGGAGAAACATCAGAGTTACAATTCATTAAGAAACTCTAGTCTATCACCAGAGGTTTGAATCAAGTTAATGGTTTCTTATCACTCTATATTCATTAATTGGCCTACCTAGTGCTAGGATGCTCATGTTATCAGCATCAGTGGATTGCCAGTATTAATAATGCAGTTGTAACACAATGCAATATACACACAAATGTATTTTCTGCATCTAATTTCCCTCTCACTTCACTGCCTACATTCACATTTCCATCTAGGTGTATTATATATATGCCCGGAATTATGGGTAACACGTTGTACACCTGATGAGGGACTGAATTGTATTGTTAGTTCCAAATAGAGCAGAAGCAATGGGATTTATCAGTATGCTAACTCATCATTCATCAGTGCTGTGTTGAACTATGTTCAGTTCAATGGTGTATATTCAATCTAGCTGAGATTAATAGGACTCAGGCCAAAAAAGGCTATAGGTCATAAAAGCTCACGGCATCATAGATGTCTTAGTTTTTAAGGTACGGCAGGGCTATTTCTTAAGAGAGAAGGGTGATAAATGTATATGAGTGGATGCACCACTCAGACTGGAGAGACCCCATAGGTTTTAAATTACCTGTCATTGATTTGCAGCATAATTTCTGAAGTGGAATTCCTTTTATGTACTGGAAATTTCATGTCTACACAACCATGTCCAGTGATCTAAGATATATCTCCTAAATATTCACACTTCTGGTAGTATTTAAAGGTACTTTATAAATCTAGGGAATATGTTTAGCAGCTCTTCTAGCTGCCTTGGATCTCATCCCAGGAAGAAGGCAAGGTATAAATTCAATAAATAACAAATAAAACATTTTAATGTTTATGCCTAGTGGTGATTTAGGAAGTAAAAACCTCAGGTGTTAAAAGACGGAGAAATCCAGCCAGCTCCTCTGGTGTGGAGCAGGGCGGGAGGGGAAGAAAGAAAGAAAATGAGCTGGAGAATACTATCACTTTTCTCCCTGCTGATCTTCTGTTTTTGATGAGAGGGATTGTTCTTTGAAGGCCACAGATAAAAGATTTTGGCAAGAATGTAGGAAATTTTCTACACTGCTTTACTCCCCACCCCCCTTCCCAGCATGTCAAGTATAACTCCAAGAGAAATTAGGAACAAGCCATCTTCAGGTACATTAAAATCTCAGTTGAAGAAGGCTTGAAAATGGATTAATAGTCTATCCATCACCAAACCAAGGTGCAATTCCATGGTGAAAAGAGTCCTTGATGACCTATTCTGTATTCTTCTACCTCCTTCAGAAGCTGGGTGTTCCTAAATAAACATCTGTTCTGAAAGATAATAGAGCTAAACAGAAATTCAATGGTTTTTAACTATCATCTTCTTGCCAGACTACCAGCAGATGCTAGCAGCCTCAAATAAGGAAGGTCTCATGATAGACCTTTGATACAGGATGCAGTCGTCCATGATTCCCCACTTGGCTTTGGTGTGGAGGTTGAACTTGATAGACCTTCGCAAATATCACCAGCTCCAGTGAAGTATGAAAGAATGGTGTTGTTCATAGCGTTCATCTGCATGATTTTTGGCATGGTAAATCGACAGAAAACATCAGTTCTTTCATTCTAACCCATGCAGTCTTGTTTCAATAGCTACCTAATGAATCCAGAGATGTGAATACATGTCTCCTTCTTAACATGGTCTCCCCTCACTTTGAATGAAAAAGCTCCTAGTGATTTTGGTGGCCTTTGGAATCAAATCCATATATTAAGCTGGTATTATTATGAATAATTCTGTTGAGGGCTCAATTATGTCCCTTGCGTGGCTAGGCAATGCTGGCAGGGAATGGATGAACCTCCTGAAGCCTTCTATTAAGAAATATTGTGTCTTTTCAGAAGATAATGTCTCCATATTTGGAAAGTTAGCAAGATCACTGGTGTGAGATTCAGTGCCAAAAACATTCTATCAAAAGAAGTACAACTATTATCACAACAGAGTTTCATTTAAGGAAAGATTATGAGGAGGAGAGGGGAGAACAGTTTAACTAGCTAGCTTCTCATTTTAACAAACCCAGTACTAACTTCTCCTCCTGTGAAAATAAAATGTTATGTATTTGAAAATTATGTTTTCTCCATATTTTGCAGACTGCACTTCAAAAAGCAGCAACTCACTACTGCATTACTAAATTCCAGCCTTCTTGACCTTAATAGAGCTTGGCAAAGCCATCCTACCTTTCTTGCTCTGAGGTGATGAAATCTAGCAAATGATAAGCCTCCCATATGTTTGAGGTCTTTATGATAAGAAGAAAGGCATTGGAGGGGTGAAGAGGAAAGCAGAAGCTGCTTATATTAGCACATTTTTCAAGAACTCTTGAAACACTGGGCCCTGCTTTGTTGCTGCTGAGGTTCTATGATATCCTTTTCTCTCCCAAAGACTCACCCTTCTCAGGAACAGCAAAAGAAAAAGGATGCCTGCTCCATCAAGAACCACCTTGTGAAGTTCCTTGAAGGAGTTTCTAAAGCCTTCCTGTTTCTGAAACCAACAGGAAACATAAAGCTTGTTTCCATGCTGTGTGACAGGAAAGCCACTGCTTCTCTCTCTTCTCCCAGAAGCAAAACAATGCAGTCTGCCCACAAAGAAAGAAATCTCTCTTTCCAGGAGCAAGCTGTATTGTGTATGTTAGAGAGGAAGAGAGCAGGTGAGAGAAAATGAATATAGTGTGTGATGATGTGGTTGTGTTTGGCAAAATATGGTGTGCATGCAATGGTGTAGTGGTAAAATTTCAGTTTCACCAGAACAGTATATAGAAATGCCCCCATGGAGAAGCCAAAAGTTCAGATTGTTACACTGATCTCAGTCTATTTCTGGCAGTTGTCATCTTTCCCAACAATAGGTCTTTTGTAAAGCTACATCCCAATACTTGGCATTACTACAGGGATAGCTCAAAACAATAAGCCATGGCTGAGAAAATCTATTTTCCCTTTAGGTACTTTGGAAATTGTAGCTAAACACAGCTAAATGGAAGCTCACAGCACGGGGAGTGGCAGTTTATGTCATAGATGCTGTCTGCATGGGCCAAATAAAATGGTCTCCCCAGTCCACGTGGTGGATAATCCCGATGATGCAGGGTCCAATCCCCAAGTCTGGTGCAATCAGTCCAGACTACATTCAATGCTTTCAGTGCCAAACTCAGGATATACCCCATCTTAAAACAGAGTAAAAAAAAAGTCACTAGTTCCTCTGGATCTTCCTGGAAGATCCAAAGCCATCTTTGGCTGCCCTGTTTTCATGTTGGGTGGCTGTTTAAAATGCATCTCTCTATGTCACCACTGCGGTTGTTACTCCCATGCTTCACTTATTTTGAGGTCAGAAGGAGGCCCTCAGTCATGTGATTGTTGTCAGATGCCTTGGCTCTGATCACAGAGAGAGTCATGTGCTGTGTTGGTAACTGCACCAGGTGACACAGCATGATGCGCATGGAAATAGCTGTCAGGTGTCAGAATGGGGGCCCCAGGTAACAGGAGGAGGTCAGGCACCCAGATTGCTCCCAGACTATCCTGGCCCATGCAGACACCACTATAGTCTCTGCTAATCAGGAAATTCTAGGTCTTCAACCCTGAAATCTCTGGTTTCATTAAGCCATTTACTATATGTCTTTGAGCAGTGTGTGTGTGTGTGAGTGAGAATGTGTGTATGAGCAGGGTGTAATACACACACACACATTTGATTTGTTGACAATATAGGTTTCTCTCTCATCATTAAAAAACAAACAAACTTTATTTCAATTATCTAGCATGTGGCATCCTACCTGTTTCCAAAATAAAACTAAAGTAGGGCTGGATTAGACTGTTTCTGATCCATGCCCATTTTATAAATGATTCAGAAGTGTTTTCCAATTTCTGCATTAACTTGCTTTTAAAAAAATAGCTTGAAAATTTATACACTTTCTATATGAATCTTTTGAAGCCACCCTGAACACTTTCAAAGATGGTAAGGACATATTATTATTATTTCACTTTCGGTCTAGCAGGTGTTACTGGCTGGACCATTCAGTTTTCCAAGAAACTAGGAATCAGATGTCATTGGACAATGCAGCATGATCCAAGTAGTATTACTTTTTTAAATTGTGCTATTGTGATCGTATCTGTGGTGATTCCATTCAAATGTTTTATCGTTCTGTTTGATATTGCTCCCAGAGTATCTATCACCACTCAAGTCTTGTTGTTTTCTTTTTCAAATAGGGCTGATTCTTCAAGTCTGATATTTCAATATATTTTCTCTCTCTTTGTCTTCATTTCCATTATCCTCAAGGATTACCACATCTACAATCCAAATGTTCTTTTTCTCAACCATAGCATATTATTATCAGTTTGAATCTAAAAGTCGCTTAAGATTTTTACTTCACAATTTTTGACAACTTTTTAAAGCTTATATTCCAACCAGTTCTTTGCAGATGGAAAATCATATTTATTTTGCTTAGATTCCAAAGTATCAATGCAAGTTTTTCTTTCTTATAATCAATTCCTTCAGTCTTGCTGTATGAATTGATACTGTGGCTGTCAATTTCAACTTTTTCTTTATGCAGTTGGCAGTTATTGTCCATGCTTTTTTCAATACTGTATTTGCCTTAATGCTATTTGTCTGAAGTGCTTGTTCTTGAGTTGCACATATTAGTCCTTCAGTTTCTTTTTTAAAATGTATGATTGAGTAACCATTGCGAGATGAGCCTAGTCTCATATTTTCTTTCTTTTTAATGTACTAACCATATACTGATTTGTTTTGCCAGGCTTCAAGGACATTTTTTATTTTATTTTATTTCTATAGACATCTTTTTTTTCAATGTTTAATAAATTCTCTATATATACATCCATTAATATATATTTTTCTTTGCTTTCATTTATGTATTCACTCAAGCATCTTTTCTCCTCTTCAAAAGTTTGTTTTACTTGTAATATTCACTGGCCATCATTATTACATGGTTAGATACAACTGATCAATATCACCTCAAGGATGTAAAGCATGGTTTTCTGAGTTTTCCTCTCAAGAAAATTAGTGTAACTAATTCTACACCCAATCAACAATTCCAGCACTGTACTATTTTATTTATTTATTTATTTTATAATATTTATATCCCGCCCTTCAGCCCTAAAGGCTATCAGAGCGGCTTACAATTATTATTTTTAATTAGACGGTTCCCTGCCCTCAGGCTTACAATCTAAAAGACACGACACAAAAGGAGGAGGGAATGGTGGTGGGAAAGGGGATGAGGTCCACTGGTTCTTCTCTCCTTCTGAGGCCTGGACCAAGGCAGATGGACTGGAGGGAGGGCTCTCTTTCTTCAGGCTAGCCCTGGTGGAGCTGGATCACAGTTATCATGGAGGGAGGGCTCTTCTTCTTCAGGCTAGCTAATAATTGGAATGGCCAAGGAGTTTATTGCCTGAATTATGTTTTTACTGTTAAGCTTGGATTTTAACACTTTATATACTATTTTATATATTTGTATACTCATTGGGGTGAAACACACAGGCATAACGAAAGAGCTTCTGGCCACATTGAAGGTGCACTGTTTATACGATGCATGCCTCCAATGACACCAGAAACAACATCGAGGCCATGCTCCGGGTCTATAGACTGGAGCAAAAAAGGAGCCAGGATACTCCAGCTCCTGGTGGCACAGGTTGGGACCAGTGGTGGTGGCCTGCTTTCAGAGCAGGCCATACAGTCGCCATTGTCGTGGCCCACTTTTGGTCAGAAAGGCCTTGGGTTGCTTCTTCCCGCTCGTCCATTCCAGGCCATTCGCTCTGTTGTGATGAATATTCTTAGCTTGTCATATTCCAAAATATTTGCAGTTTTCATCAGGGTTAAAGATTTTAATTATCTCCTTATATAAGCCAGTGTGAGATCTAAGATCTACTGGGGAGGGCTTTCTCCCACCACCTACTCAGATGTGGTTGGTGAGGAATCTGGAAAAAACTCTTCTCCATGGTTGTTCCCAAACTGTGGAACTCCTTTCTATGGGAGGTCTGGCTGCCTTTCCTTCCTGTTTGTCCACTGACAGGTGAAGACATTTTTATTTAGGCCGGCTTTTGCACTTAAATTAGAGTTTCATATTGTGTGTATGCATGCATCTTTTATTGAAGCTTTGTTTAAAATACATTTTAAGTGTTTTTAGTGTTTTATCTATTTTTAATCATGTTTTAATAAAGTTGCTGTTCAGTTCCTTTTTAACTTTTGTAAATTAATGTCTAGACCTCTTTAAAATTATTGTAAGCTGCCTTGGATCCCATTTTGGAAGCAAAGCAGGAAATAAGTGCAATAAATAAATAAAAGGAATTTCATTCATTCCAATTCAATAATGTTGACCTTGTTTATTGTTAGTATAGCTGCAGCACATTTACCAGTTCCAAATTCCTTGAAATGTCTTCATGATGATTATGATGATGGCAACAATGACTACTATAGCAGCAGCATGCTTGGTGGGTGCATGTGGGAATGAGTGCATATCATCATCATCATCATCATCATCATCATCATCATCATCATCATCATCATCCCTTCCTCCTGGTATAGGGATTCATGGCAGCTTAAAACATATGACATATGGACTGGATGGCCCTGGTGGTCTCTTCCAACTCTACGATTCTATGATTTTATGATTCTATGACTATATTTTAAGTTGGAAGATGCACTGCAAAATTCAGAGAAGACAGAGTTAAGACAAATTTATTCCAGTCCACACATTAGTTTGGGAGGTACAAATCAGTCAGTTTTCCTCTAAAAGTCATCTCTAGTAGGAGTATAGTAGGTAGTGGTTTGAATGATGATTTTGAAATGCACCCCCACCCTGTGTGGGGCAGGATCATTTCGTTCTTTGCTCATGGAGCATAAAAACATTGCAGCTCTGGATACACTCCTCCCTTAAAACCAACACCTGGAGTTTATTTCCACTCAGAATAAATCACCAACAACTCTTCAAAACATCCTCGAAAGGGAGAGGCAGGATACAAATAAATATTTTGTTCTTATTATTATCATTAGTTTCAGAAGATTAACATCTTGACACATCTAGAATCAGGGATTTGCTACCCTCTAGATAATGTTGGCCTATAATGTTCATCATTTCTCACCATTAGCTATGGAAGCTAGGGCTGGTGGGAAATGCTAGTTTCCTTTCCCAGTATGAAAGCATGTAAAGAACCTCCTACCGCCACTATTATTTCTTTGTGTGTATTTTCTATTTGTTGTTGTGTGCCTTCAAGTCATTTCCAACTTATGCTGACTCTAAGACAAGCCTACCATAGGATTTTCTGGGGCAGATAGTGTGCACAAAGACACCCAGTGGGTTTCCATGGCTAAGCGGCAAATCAAATCCTGATTTTCAGATAAATAGTCCAACACTCAAACCACTACACCATGCTGGCTTTTCTACTGCCTTCCCATTAAAGAGCCAGGATCCAGTGACACATTAGGGCAAGAGAGATTTGTCCTTGCTGAAATTCTTGAACCCTGTGGAATCCCTTAATGGAGACTTCTCAGTCCCATTCCAAGGCTCCTTTTAATATTTGTGAACTGTGTTCAGTGGGGCCCATAGCAAGAGCAAGATTCTATTACTGCAAGGAAACCCATCGGCATAGGGAGAAAGCTTTTTAAATTCTTCATTCTTGCATGTGAGAACAAAGTAAGTGCATATAAATGTTGCCACTAATAAGCCCCTTAGTGGCTACACTGCAAGACTATCAAAGATTTCACCTCTTCCAACCAACACAGCCCTCTTGGAATATGCCAAGATTAGTTAGCCAGTTCTTTGTACAGCAGACAAAGTTCCAAAATCAAGCCAAACATGTCCAACATTCATACCCAACTCAGAAATTCTATAATATCATACAGGAGAAACATGGGCAGAAGATGACAATGCTAAAAGGCTGGCAATGTTCACTTTGGAAAATCACATTCTCTGTCTTATGGCAATCAACATTTTGATTCTAATGCCATTCTTAGAGATATTATTACTAAAAAGGCTCCTGTTCACTTGTGATACTGCTGGCTGTTTGCCCATCTTTCCTGGTCAAATATGGCATCCATAGCCTTAGGCTCTGTTTTTCTGTGACAGCATATCTTACAAAGAAGATAACATATCAATATAAGATAAGACAATGATGAAAATTGTTTTGCTGGAAAGATAATTGCTGATGGGTTTTGGGATTGTTTTTTTTTTTTAATTGTTCTATGTTTCTACAATAGTACTTGTCTTAAGGGTTTTCTCCTTCTTTTACATAATGAAAAATCCCTCTGCATGACAGAAACCAGATATCAACTCTATTATTACTGAGGTCATCCAAAACCTGAGCTGAACTTTAGTTCTCTGTTCAGGTAGGAAGGCTGAAGATAAGAGGGGATCTGTAAGAGTGGCTTACATTTTTTCCACATCCTTTGTACTTGCTTCCCTGATAAATATGGACATTCTGTTATGGAAAATTCCCCATTCAGATTCTTTGTTGAGCAGTTTGAGACAACAGCATCATAGCACTTTAAAAAAAAATGCTATTTTACAGATACTGACACTTACTTTGGAGTAAACCTGCACTGGCATAAGCTACAATTCAGAATGAAACAGATTGGGACACAGGCTGGAATTCAACAGTCACATGTACAAATATGTTTAATACAAATCAGTCATGAATATGTAACTAGAGTTACATATTCATGACTGATTTGTATTAAAATCCCTATCTATTCCACAGGAATACATAGGGATTGTAAACTTCCCCCAAGCCTGTCTTAGTAGGAAACAGCTGCTGTGACCAATGTGAGTCTATTTGCCTGTTGATCAGGAGCAGAGTGATGTTTCCACCAGCCTCCATGTGCTTCACGAATCTGTGGTGAAGCAGGAGACAAACTTGGTCATTGTCACAATTCCTTCTCAGACTAGAAATCATTTATGGGATGGGTATGAGAATGTCAGTGCACTGCATCCTGATTGACAGAAGACTAGACCCCTGTTGCTCCCAGCAATGTCAGGATTGGGGTGGGGGTCAGGCCATGAGACACTACTTAGCTATGTAACTAAGTAGCTATGTAACTAAGCAGCACATATAGAATTCTGGCCAGAGTTTTCAAGGATTTAACTGCCTTATTTTGATTCAGTTTTAGAAGGAAAGCAGAGAAGAACTCAAGCAGAACCTTTAAGACCAACTGATTTCTTTTACCAGAAGCCCCCAATTTACTTCTTCAGATGTACTGGTGGAGAACAATATTAACATGACAGATTTTTAAGCACTCACATGTTTGTTGGAGTAGGAACAAAATGTAATAGGATATAGAATGATTCAAATTGTGACACTGGCCATAAATCTTCAAAAAAGTTATCTGAGATTATATAGGTCTGTCAAGCAGCTGGCCTGTTGGTCTTAAGGTGTGAAAGCAATATGTTTTGTTTGCCTGAAAGTCAGTTCTCTTGAAGGAACTGAGGAAAATCCTTTTATTCATGTGTCAGTGTGATGAGTTTTATAATAATAAATACCGTGTACCAAAAAACCATTATATCTGTTCATCCTTCTACTAATGGATTAGAATTTGCAAATCTATTCCAGTTCATCTGCTTCTCTTTCCACACTTCTTTTGATTCCCCCCCCCCCCCACTTTCCAGTACAGAAAATTGTACATCAGAGATTGACTATACTAAATCAGAATAGAAAGAAATTCAGAAGAGTGCCATTTTATCAATCATTTATATAGTGATATGAACAATTCTTTTTTTTTAATTATAAATGAGGTGAAATATTATTTTAAGGCCACTTATGAAAATACCTGTAGAATTACATAGCAAACATTTGCTTCAAAAGTCTCAGACACAGCTATTATTTGTAGCTATTACATATGTTATTTGGCTGTTAGTCAAGACATAGCTGTTACTTAGGCTTCAAAATGGGGTTCAAATTATAGACATTTCATGCTTGTTCAATTAAGAGGAAAATATTTAATTGTGAAATCTGCTTTGATCATTTGTAAGATTGTTCCATGTTTCTCCTTGTAACTAGGGCCTGAAACAGATGGGCCTTTGCGGTGCCCTCGTCACATGTGAGGGTTGCCTGGTGGACAGAGCGGCCACACGCCTGGCAACCCTCACACATGATGAGGGTGCCACAGCTGTGGCACGGCCACTACCCAGAGCGTGTAACATGACGTTGCAGCTGCACCACTTCCAGATGGGGTGGCGCAGCTGTGATGTCACTGCACCGGCTCTGGCGCTTTGCGGCGTCACAGGGTGCTGCAAAAAGGAGCCATTTCTGGGTGCTCCTTTTTTGCTCCACAGCAGTGCCATGCAATTTGGTTGCTGTGGCACTCCTGCGGAGCAAAGAGAGGCACCGAGAGGTGCCTCTTTCTGGCAGTCTGTAACCCGCCTAAGATTTCTGTTTGATTTGCATGACACTGTAACCACCCAGGCATTTCTATATCAGCTAACATTGAGGAAGAAATGAGTTACTCTTTATACTATGGGGAATGCCTTTTTTAAAAGTGTAATTTCAGCTTGAGAAAAAAAATCCGCTAATTTGCTTTGTGTGATCTCATTACTACTCAAATTTGTCCTTTTTATTACTTTGATCAAATCTTACACACAGTTCGAGAGACCTCCCATGAAATGTTAAACTGGAAAGCATGGCTCCCTCTTACTTGGACTCATTGAATTTAGATGTCTTGATAGACTGAAAGGATTAAAAATTTCCAAAGCTGATACATTTAACTACATGAACTCCTTTTCGCTTATATTATTCAAAGATGAATGAATCATCTTTACCGTGAACTTGGTGATTATTTCCTTATCCTCTTGAACTAAGTGTGAATGGGATACATCTCTTTCATTTCTACACTGCTGTTCCTAGGCCATGCTCATAAATACTATGCCAGATCTCTGGAGGCTTATGCCATTGGGTACGATTTAGTGAAATGAAAGCGAGGGTGAGCCTTAAAGCAGGAAGCAAATCCAAAGGGGCTTTTAACAAAGTTATCCATTTTGCATTTCAATTGCTAAACATGTGATAAAGAGAAGTGCCTACATAAATTTAAAGGCTATTACAGAAGCACTCTAGAAAATGTTATATTGACATGGCAACCAGCTTATTATATTTGCATGAACATCTGTTGCAGGTTCACTAAAACCCTAAAAGCAGATGGACATGAAGGGGGAAAAACTAGTAATTAACAAAGCTATATGTTGATTAAATCAGCATGTGGTTAATTTTAATGATGCCTGATCTTTCGTGGGGTTTACAAGCAAGTCTCTTAGCTGACATGTTGATTGGTCACAAAAGCAAAGAAAAAAATTGGATGTTACTTGTTCTTGTATGATTAGAATACTTGCTCTATAAAGGGCCAAGTCTGCTCCCCTTGAAGTCAGGAAGATCAAGTAATTAACTGACTAACGTTCTCAGGTCACAATCATCATTGCCTTACATGTTATGTCCTTTAATGTAGATATTCACTCCAATGGAACTACATTTAAGTACCAAGAAACATGTTGGGAGTTTTGTATCTGCAACAGAAATGTAAATGCCATTGGGGTTATTTTCTCCTTTGAAAAAAATATGACTATCAGACGTTCATATTCCATTAACTAATCGAGTAGGGTGAGAGGTTTTTTACCCTTCAAGGCTACTCAAAAATAACTTCGAAATGAGTGAATGGATGAATAAACAAACAAAAGAAATTTCATGTCATTAGAGTAAAAGAAATGGGTTTAAATGACAAATCTCTAGAAGTGAATTAGAAATGCACAAATGTCAAAAAGTTCATTTGCATAAGCAGTTGAGTTATCAGAAGGACCTAACAATCATGATGAGGAAATTGTATTACCCTTAAACAATATCTACTATTTAAACCTTAAAGCTGCCTCCATCCAGGGCTATGGAAATATAGGCTGCTGCCACACTGCAGAATTAATGCAGTTTAACAACAATTTAACTACCATGGCTTGATGCTATGGAATCCTGGGATTTGCAGTTTGTTGTGGCACCAGAAGGCTAAATATCTCACAAAACTACAAATCCCAGAATTCTATATCATTGAGCCATGGCAGTTAAAGCAGTATCAAACTGCATTAATTCTACAGTGTCACTTGGTAACAAAAGATTTAAAGGATGAAGCAAAGGAAAATGATGCAAAATAATTTACAAATTTCCAGCAGACATAAATGTTTGTGCTCATACTGAAGGCTGGAAATGACTGCCACCATTTTCCTGCCAGAAGGAAAGGCAAGAAGCAGTGCCATGGCAGAGAGACTGGAGAGGGGTCAGTGCTTTTTAGGTACTCCTGGAACAGACTAAGCTGTAACCTTTCACTGCTCTACTCAGAGAAAGGGATAGTTTTTTTTTTTAATAAGAGTTAAAGTACAGTATTTACATTGAGCAGTGGATAAGTCGACCCAGGGGTTTTTTACTAAAATTTCTAGACTTATACATGAGTATACACAGTAGCTCTGTTTCCCCATTTCTAAAAAGGAACTTAAAGAAAGATCTGGTTCTTTTCAATTAGCAGCATGAGGTGCAAATCAAAACCTGGACTATGTGATAGTACTTCTCTATCATTTAGAGAGGTTATATCTCCACAATGATGAAAGTAACTGCAAATTCACTGCAAAGTTACAACACCAAGAGTTATGTTATCTGTTGTTAATTTGCAATCATACTCTTATCTAGTCACTCCTTACTTACCAAGGAAAATAATTAATTACAAATAACTATTAGTTACCTCCCTGCTCTGGAAAAGGTACTCTTAGATGACAGATCTAGTATTCCATGTATGAGCTGCACAAAAAGTCTTTTACTGAGCCAACCAGTCAATATCCCAGCCCCATTCAGCTCATGTATCTGATGTATCATGTTCCCTGAGTTTAAACATATAGAAAAAGATTACAATTATCCCCCAGTCCTTACCTCCCACTGAGGAAACATCAACCAACCTTTCTGGACTATTAACTTGTTAATCCATCTGGCAAATTATTGTTAGCAGCAAACCATAATGGTATTGTGCTCCTGGATTTGCTGTTGTTCATTTAGAGGGGTTTTACCCTAGCCTTTCTCTTAGGCTGAGAGAGTGCTTCCATGGCTAAGCAGGGATAAAACTGCAGTCTCATAGGCTGTATCCACACTGCAGAAATAATCCAGTATGACACCACTTTAAGTGCCATGGCTCACTTGCTATGGAACTCTGGGAATAGTAGTTTTGTGAGACATTTAGCCTTCTCTATCAGAGAGCTTTATTGCCACAATAATTCCCAGTATTATTATTATTAGTGATCCAGCCCTAATCCAATATTCTGACCACTATACCATGGCTCAATGCTACTAGATGCCTCATTCAATTGTCCCACAGGCAGTAAAAGCACTTTGCTTTGATGCAGACTTGGGAAAGTCCTGAAGTTATCAAGATCACTATTGGCTGGCAACCTTTTGGTTACACCAGTTATTTGACAAACAATAATTCCTAAATATAGGAACGTTTTCACATTAGCATGATTTACTGTTCTACCTTCTGCTTTGCTGGACAGAAAATATAAGATGATCACATATCATTCACACATTTGTCCGTGTGCAAATGAGGCAGAAGAAACTCTCAGCCATGCCCCTTTATATTGCCCTTTTTATGAAGGTAGACATCTTGCTTTAATCACACCAATTTTACAGAATATTCCTGGCAGGATGGAAGAATTCTGTCTTTTCCTTCTACTCTCTGACCAGGATGCAAAGATTACAGATAAGGTTGCTAGATGTTGTGTGACTGTTGTTGAGACCTGTAGACAGATGATAAATCAACATTAGATAATGACAATAAAGGGCTCTGTTTAAGTAGTCTGGTAGCCATGTGAGTAGTGAGATTCTGTACAAACCTTGGGCTTAGATATAGTGTTGCAACTTTCTTTTATTATTAAATGTGATTTTTCCATATTTGCTATATTTCATGTTATTCTGTTCAATATACCTTATGGCAAAAACAGCTTTTTCTCTTTCCATGCTTGCCTATGACCATAATAAATTATTGATTGATTGATTGATTGATTGCACTTGTTCAGCTGTAGGATCCTTCAAACATAAATGTGCTTCCCATTGAAACTTTGAAGGTTGTGTAAAAACATAGTCTTTGATTAGCTGTTACAGTGTGGAGAAGCAGAAGAAAGCAGGAGAAGTGCGTAAAGAAAAGGGCAGTGGTGCATGTCTGTTTCCTCCTATATGATAATTAATTCACTAATGTTAAAATGTCTCATCAAAAGGTTCTAAAAACCTAAAAGAAAGTGCATGTATGGAAACACAATGATAACAAAACTATGTATCATAGGTATTATACAATGCTTGTGTATAACTAGTATAAACAATAACAAAACAGAGAAGAGCTGGAGCATGTATAAATGCATAAATGCATGGAACAGTTAGAACAGGTACTGTATATGGAACATGAAAAATCAATACTGCAACTTGGCAAACACACTGCTTGTTTACTGCAATCTGATTCCAATGTGCCTGAGACACTGAAAGACTTTCTAACCCAACCTTTAAGCAAGAGTTATTTGTGTTTCCCAAGTCCTTTCTCAAATTTGGGGCCAGATACTAGTGGACAGGCTCTTCAGACCAGCCATTAAGGCCGGCCTGGAGGTGGGGTTGGGGTGTTACGTCCACATGATGCATGCCCTGACTCCGCCCCCCCCCCCCAGTGCACCATGATGCCGCATGGCACGTGGCATCACGGCACTCCTCCGGTGCTACATCTGGACAATACAGCAGTGAAGGAGCACTGTATAGCCACAGTGCTGCCGCAATTGCACCCTTTCCAGGGAGCAAAAAGGAGACGCTTTTTGCATCCTGGAAAGGCCAGATTGGGGTTGCAGCATGTGGTTGCCACAGCCCCGATGCAGCAAGGAAAGGGGCGGCATTGCACCATCCCTTACTGTACATCCCCAAAGTTGCCTTTTGGAGTACAGACCTTTTAGATTCCCCTATTTGAAAAATGCTGATCTTGTATAGCAGTAGTTCTGTTTCTATGGGATTTTACTCCAAGAAAGAACATTTTGAAGACACATTTTAAAATGCAGTCTTGTTGAAGGAGAAACATCACAAGAATGGCCCCATTCTTAGGCAGATGTTTCATTCCTATTAAAATGCATTAATTGTCTGAAAAAAATCCCAAATGTTAAATGTAAAGCTTGGTGATAAGAATCCTGCCATATGCTCTCACACCTCATACTGTGATTACTAGGATCAACAAAACATTGTTAGAAAATTATTAGAAAATCATTTTGGTTCATATGGATGTCACTGCCAAGATTAGATTAATTAAACTGATAAATCCCTAGCACAGATCAAAAACATGTGACAATGAGAGAGAGAAAGAGAGAGTTGCCAAGAAAGTCCAAGTTGATTTGGAAACTCACAATGTTAAAAAAAAAAAAAAAAAAACCACACAGAAAAAACCTGGTAACAGACAAGAATACCAGGTAAGGATAAACACAGAAGTCTGATTCCCATGACTTCTGCATGTTATGAGAATGATGTGTTACTTCTTTTCCCTCTCAGGAAGATAATGCTTTCAAATTTACAGAACTTTAGTCATTCTGTGGTTTACAGAAGTGAGCCAAATTTTTAAAGGAAAAAGGAATATGACCATATGGTAATTTTTCAATCCACTCAAAGAGTTACAACAAGGACTTGCAGTAATTTTGTCTCTTGTTTTAATAAAGTGAAATCCCATGGCCTGCCCCACTGTAGATTCCTGTTTTCATTATTCTCTAAATTCTACTTCCATGAATACTCAGCATCTTTTCCTCTTTTATTATTATATCTTTTAAGAAAAGAGGGAAGTAGTATTCTGTAAGTATAGTGCCAAAGCAGAGCTTTGAGGAATCAGTTTTTTTGGATGATGATGCCCAGAATCTTTTAAATAGTACAGTTGTTGGTCATGATGACTGGAACATTTGGGATGTCATAATCCACAAATGTAACTTTTCTCAACTCTACTCTGTTGAAACAAACAGACAAAAATATATTCACCTACCTATGGAAAGATAGCAAGGAAAGTGTCAAACCTCCCTAGAAGGGAGTTCCAGAGCATGAAAGCAGCCACCATGAAGGCTCAGTTCTATGTCCCTACCAGATATACCTGTGAGGATGGTGGGACAGAGCCAAAGGCTGTGCCAGAAGATCTCAAGACATGGACAGGTTCATATATGGAAGAACAGTTCTTCAGATAACCAAGACCTGAAGTTGAAGTTTCTGAGCACTCTTCAAAGATAGCCCTGCATAGAGCATTTACCCAAACAGCATGTAACTAAGGCATATATAAATTTTCTTTGGCAGAATCCTTTAGGTTTTTTTGTTTGATTGATTGATTTTTGTTCTTATACCTTAGGTTTTTTGGTGTGAGGGACTTTTGTTGGTTTGCTAAGGCATATATTACATGTCCAGATCCAATGCTTCTAGCAGTGAGCTCCTGCCTGCTGCTGAAATCTAAGCTTCTATACTCTGAGTTAAATCCAGTACACCCAAACTGAAAACCTGTCTCTTCAGAAGGAGCATAACTCCATCCAGCACATGCTGAATTCCTATTCCCTCATTTACCTTTTGACTGACCAGAAGTACTTCTGTATTGTCTAGATTAAGTTTCTATTTATACACACTCATCCATTGTATTACTGATGACCGTCAAGGGTTTAGAATGGAAACAACCTCCTTGGGTTGAAATGAAATGAGGTAATAGAACTGGGTGCTGCCGCTGCATGTACAAGCCCCATTCAAATGAATGGGGCTCGAGCATATGGGCTATTTGGCTTATGCGGGGGGGGGTCTGGAAGAGATCCCCCACGTAAGCCAAGGGCGCACTGTATACTGACAAACTACAATGTGTCTAAAGACTGGTGAAAAAGATGGTAAAATTTCTGGAAACCAACCAGTATGAGGAACAGCTGAAGGAACTACACATTCACCTGGAGAAGACTGAGAGGAGATATGACATTTAAAAAGCTGAAGAGCTATGTGAGAGATTGAGGAGGCTTCATTTTCTCTTTTTGAAGAGAACGCGTCCCACACAAAGCAATTTAAAATGCAGAAAGGAAATTCTAGTTAAACATTAGGAAGGATGTCCTGAAAGTAAGGAGTTTATCACACCGGGGAAATTCTGTGCAAAACTAGGATTTAAAAGCTGGAAAAAACCTTGTTGTTAAAATGGTGTTAACCCAAACAGACAGTAGACAAAAGCCACTCCTTTTTACTCTGGGGATTTTCCAAAAGTAAAAAGGAGCGGCTTTTGTCTACATTCCATCTACTTTCCATTTGGGTTAACACCACTTTAATAATGATGTAGTGGGAAAATCAACCACTTTTGCAGGTTTTTTTTTTATTTAATCCCCCCCCCCCCCCCTCTGTTTATGAATGGGATTTCCCCATGTGATAAACTCCTAAGAGATGTTCAACATAGGGATACACTTCTACAGGAGATGGTGGACCATGCTTCATTGGAAGTTTTTAAACAGAGGTTAGATGTTATATCTGTGGATTTCTGCATCAGTGGGGATGGACTAATTTACTTGGAGTCCATTCCAATTCTATGACTTTATGATAAATGTCTGCCACATTCATACAAACCAATACACATAATACCTAAAACTAGTTAAATTATTTTGACTCACAAGCAAAAAGATTCCATGAGTACCTTCTTTTCCTCCTCACTGCCAATGAAATTGCAATAATAGCTAATTAAAAGGTTAAAATCTTGCTAGCCAGAGAAGAAAGACCAGGTGAAACAAGAAGAATGAATTGACAGACATTTCACTGATAGCTCTTTCAAAATATATCCTTGATTTTGGTGCTTCTCTCCAAAAACCTGGTTTCCAGACCTCATTTTGGTATCTTCCTTTGAAGCAGCTGGTGGTAAGGCTTTGAGATAAAGAAACCAAATCAGTCAAGCAATAACTCTGATGTGAATACAATATTTTCTATGTTTCTGAATAATGAGTGGCAATTTTGTTAGACAACTGAAACACAAGGGCAAATAGCCCAAACCATATCTAGTAAGCAGGAAAGAGAAAGCCAAAATTAAGAGAGAGAGAGATAGAAAGAGAGAGAAGTAAATGCCGAAGGGAACCTAGGACTGGAGAAGACAGCAAATTAGACATGAAATTGCAATGCAATTTGGCAGCATAAAAGGTCAATGCAATTTGAGACTGCATATGCCAAGAATTCCTGTCACAGACCAGAGAGGTTATGGCCTATTACCAATTTTGCATACTTAAAAGGCTTGGCCACTTGAATAAGCTTTGTCAAAATAAAATCCATTTAAATAGTGTGGGTGTTTAACCAAGCCAAATCAGAAACCCGTCTGACTTTTCCTTTTTAATCCCAAACAGCTTTATTCCAACAACTCATTTACCCATCAGTGTCCAAATCTGTTCTTAAAACAAGCCATTCAAAGTAAGCAATGAGATTCTTGTGTGAAATCTAGAAATCACCTTTGGAATCAGATATCTAAGCATGACTCAAGTTTCAGAAGTGGGTTTATTAGAAAGTAGAAAAATAAATAATACTTTCAGGTACTACAAAAGAGAAAGAGTTTGAAAAGATGGCAGCACCATCTTAATTTAGGAAGATTCTGGCTAAATGTACAGCACTTTAATCTTAAAGAATGTAGTCACCTTCTACATACTCAAGTATCCTGTGCATTTGTGCCAGTTAATATCCTGATCACTTGATCACATACCCTGACAACTGTTCATTTTTTTCTTTTTATGCACAGGTAGTTTTAAAAATAAAGATCATGTCTGTTTCACTGTTCAAGCCATCTTCTTCCATTGCACACACTTCTGCCAAACAGATGCCAAAAAAGCTAATACAGGATAAGTTTCCATAGTTTTTGAGAGACATCCAAGCTATAAGCAAGATAGGGTTGCTAGGTTGAAAACTGGAGAGGGCTGCTGTACCTTTAATGGATGTAAAGCAAAAAGGAATTCCACAGGTATTGCTTGTCACACAACTAGGTAACAAGCAACACCTGCTAAATTCCCCTCTTCTACTCAGCCATTAAATGTACAGAAGTTGTGTCTTGTTTCACCCTGGAAACCCTAGGGTAAATATGGGAAATGAGGAAAAATAAAATACTGAAGGATGTGGCAAAGATTTAAATACTAAGGCCTTTTAATATTTCAAGCATAGAGATGTCAGTAATTTAGGCAGGCATTTTGCTATTTCATTCTGGCAATTACTCCTTAAGTATAGAATGTGTATTTATTAAAACAGGGAAAGTTCTTCACATTGGAAATGTGTAGATTCCACAATTGTTTTTACATCTAGAATGACATGTCTTAGCTGTTCATTATTGTCTCACATAACTAAATCTTCAGTGTCAAGGAAGTTAACATCACTTCAGCCCAGAGATTCGCCAGCAATTTTCTTTGAAGCAGGCAGGAATATATTTGGCCTGACCTAATCATTGAACTAAATAGGCTTTCTTTAAATGCCCTAACAAAACAGATTTCTACTTGTTTATGTTTCTTTTGTGGTGGAGTTGTATTAATTGCTTAAGCTTCTGAGCTTCTGCACTGCCAGGTTACAGTCACTCTACAAAAGATGTTTCTTTTCCCTTTTCTTATTATTATAATAATATTCTTATTATGACCATTAAGTGAAGATGTGTTTTGCCAAGCCTGCCTTAGAAAGAGATATGTTAGAGTGTGGTCAAAATGGCAAAAACTACTAATGAGGAAGAATACATAAACAAGGAGAGGGTGCAATGGATTGCTTTTGCCCAAGAAGTGCAAGATTCCACTTTCTATTCTCTCTCCCACTGAGTTAATTCAGTGCAAGCTACTTTTGCACTTTGAACTCAGTTGTACCACTGGAGTAAGATAAAGACAGAAAGTGAGAGGAGGGGCAGGGGAGAGAAACTGGAACATTTTAAAATATTGAAAAGTGGGACAGCAAAGAATTAATTGGGAGTGTCCCTGACAAATCCAGACAGTTCGTAGGCATGGGACAATGGAATTATCCAAGCAGTGACATGGTTCTGAATTTGAATGGATACCCAAGAATGTAAGAGAACATATGGCAGAATTCTCATTTCTTATGTTTTGCTTCTTTTTCAAGATAAAAGGATCAATGGAAGCTACTTCACCCAAGAGAAGACACAGATAAATCTGTCAATCATAGTTTCATCCAGTTCTCATTTTCTTTTTCATTTTAAAGTGTGTTTTACCATGATTCTGCATCAAGGTTATTTATTTATTCAATTTTTAAAATATTGTAGCCCACACATATTTCTATAAGGACATTCTTATGGAAATTGTAGCAATACAATAAAAGTAGAAATAGGTAGGCATTATAGTCTCCAAGTTCTTTCCTGCTTAGATTTCAATCCAGTGCTTAAATGGCAAGATAATCTTTTCTTCAACTTCTGGTGGGTTTTAATTGCACCTAGATTGCCCCCCCCCCCAAAGAAAATCCAAGTTATTCCCTGAATATGGAGAAAACAGGTTTTCTTATTGCAAGCCATTTCAACATGAACTGGACCGTCTGGGTACATTTGGTTATCAGAAATTATTATTTAAATGCTGGAGGCTGCTGAAAATATTGGAGCTTATCAAATAACCAAATACATAATCCATATATCAGTCAAACAAATCAAAAGAGAACTTTTTTCCCAATAGATAAGGAAACTCACAGGAAACAGACATGACCTTAACTGTCTTTGATCCATGGCAACCAGGCAGGTCTGAATTGCCACATTTCATTGCTGTGCTGACTGGAAAAACACTTATGCACATGGTATTTGGTATTAAATGTACAATATGTCAGGCCTGTCCAGAATGAACTGAAGTATTTAAATGCAAATTCCAAATGGTATTTTATTAAGAGGGAAAAATTCTTTTTCCTGCAGGTCACCCATTCAAATGCAGGTGACCACCTTTACAACATCATCATCATAATTAGTACCCTTTCTGTCAGTCTCATGTTAGAGGCCATGGATTAATGGGTATGGAGGACAAACTCCACTTCCATTTCAAGATAATAAAATACTGAAAGGTATTTATAGGCCCACGTGAGGAAATTTGCCCTGAGAACCATTGGCGCTGTACTTGTCTTTGGAGATAATGAGAGGTGTTCATTTTTGTGGTCTGTCAACTAGGGGTCTTTTA
Organism: Sceloporus undulatus; assembly: GCF_019175285.1. Lineage (NCBI taxonomy): Eukaryota > Metazoa > Chordata > Lepidosauria > Squamata > Phrynosomatidae > Sceloporus > Sceloporus undulatus. The sequence continues at coordinate 94,353,730 of NC_056525.1, forward strand.
GGAGCATGAAATTAGTTAAATTTAAATGCAACTGCCTTCATGCATCTGGATTCCACAGTGTTGTACAGCTTTATTTTATTCATGGCTGAGTGCCTCAGGGATAGCTTACCTGAAGAAATAATTCTTTTTCTATTAGGTGAAAGAAGTGACCCAAACTGTACAAAATTGTTTGTGACGTAAAGTGTAGTAGGAAACAAGATAATCAGGACAGAAGCAGGAAAGGACAAAGTCAATCAGTAATAAAGATCCTTCAAAATTTTCTAAGTTTCTCCCTGGATTTTGGATTTCTGAGTTGCATGGCCTTCTTTTTAAAGTTGCAGTGATTTATTAGGATTCCCCACTGTGGATATCTATGGCCCCATACAGACAGGCCAAAATAAAGCTGCTTCAGGTCACTTTGGAAGTATACTGTTTAAATGATGCATGTGTCCTAAGAGTCTGGAAGCCACGCCAAAGCCACAATCGACTCCTAAGGACTGGAGCACAGCTTTGGCACAGCTTCTGGACTCTTAGAACACATGCATCATTTGAACAGCATACTTCCAAAGTGACTGGAAGCAGCTTTATTTTGGCCTGTCTGTATGGAGCCTATGGCGGGGTACATACCTCCGCTTTGCGGCGCTCTGCCGCCGCCGCCAGTAGGTCCGCGGGGGAGCCGGAGCCTTCACACGGCCCGACTCCTGCGCGGACCGAAAAAGAAGCTCCAAAATGGAGCTTCTTTTTCCGTCGCGTTTGCGACGTAGCGAGGCGCCAGGGGCGCACTCGCTACGTCACAAGCGACGCGACGCGTACGGACGCTCAGCGTCCGATACGCAAAGATGGCGCCGGCCATGTAGAAGGGCTGGCGCCATCTTGTACGGACAGAGTCCGTACTAGGCCCAGGGGCGTCTAAAAGAGACGCCCCTTTTTTAAAATGGGACGTCCAGAGGACGTCCCAAATGCCAGTATAGAAAGCCCCTATGTTTGCCATGGGTCACAATCTCTTCAGTACACTTTAAAAAAAAAAAACTTCTCTCAATTACATTACCAACATCCAATTGTGCCATAAGCAATACAAAACGAGAGAAATGTGATTGATTCCACACACTGCTGTATCACGGTTGGTTTTTCATAAATAGTACAGAAATAACTTGATATTTTAAAATCAGGTTTTAAATTAATATAGTAGGGTTGTCAGTGAATAAGGGAATTTACTCCTCACCTGGGTTCTCTCACACAACACAGTTATATCACTATGGTTCCACTTTAATTGTCATGGCTGGATTCCACTAAATCCTTGGGTTTGTAATTGGTGAGGCAATAGTGATCTCTGGCTGAGAATTCTGAGTATTCCTCCCTAACTTGCAAATCCTAGGATTCCATACAATGGAACCAAGGCAGATAAAGTTGGATCATAGTGTTAAAACACTAAAGTGTGAAAGGGCTCCTGGTTCTGCTGAGAGAAACAGTTTCATCAGTGGAATAACCCTATTGGATCCTGGACATTGAATTCAATTAGGCTTATTTCTAATTTAAAAAAAATGTGATTCTACTGTCAATTATTTTCTTTCTTTGCTATTAGCTTAAGATGATGTAAGTATAAGACTTCTTAGTTTAAGTACACATGAAACTCTGAATTATGAATTTTTGCTCATTTCTCCTCATTTTGACACAGGGAAAGACAACTAGTACTGAAGCAGTCAAAGTTAGGTTGAAAACATATCCTGAAGGTAATTCTAACAGTTAGTTTCAGAGTTCTTAGCTCTCCACAAAATATTAAATATTACTGCATTTTTCCCTCAAACACCAAAGAATACTAAATGTGAATGTTATAGCCAAATATTATAAAACCATTACCAAATACTAAATGTTATTATATATTAATTATCAAGCTGTCTGAACTTTCAAACAATGAAACAAATTACCATGGAATGTCAAATTTAGATATCACATATTTGATGAACATTTTTCAAATGCCTATCTTGTAGTAGTTCTTGTTTGCCAAGTCATTTGCAACTTATGAAGACCCTCATCTTATAAGACCACATGATAAATATGAGTCAGCAGTGCAACATGATAGCTTTAAAAGGCAATTCCAAGTCTAGGCTTAAAGAACAGAAATATAATGACCAGATCACAAGAATAATGATTCCACATTATTCATATTTGCTCAGATATCTTCTGAGTTTCTCTGTAGTTTTGGTCACCAACATTTGAAAAGGATATTGACAGAATGAAGTGTACCTAGTGAAACATGACAGTCCTTGAAATTAAGTCACTGAAAGAAAGGTTGAAGGAGGTGAATTTGTTTTTCCTGGAAAAAGAGATGATAAAGAGGAATGTGAAAATCATTTGTTTTAGTTACATCCCTTTGCCTTCGCCACATATCCCCCTGGAATATGTCCTCCAAGAAATTCTCTCACAGTTGAACTTAGATTTTGGGCTGAAAAAGTTTCCCAAACTTTCATATAAATGATGACGTACACACTGGGTTTCTCTTGCTCCAGAGGCAGAATCTAAAACAATGAGTTCAAAATACAACCAAGGAATTACTGACTAAATTTAAGAAAATTTTCTGATGTTCAAATTGTTCAGGCACCAGATCTTGGAAACTAGGCAGGGTCAGCCATGGTTAGTACTTAGATGGGAGACTGTCCTTGGGGTTCCTTCTACCCAGAGGAAGGAACTGGGAAAACTATGTCTCCGAATATCCCTTGCCTAAGAAAATCCTATGAAATTCATGGGGTCACCACAAGTCACGGGGGGCCTTGAAGTCTCTCTCTCTCTCTCTCTCACACACACACACACACACATACACACTGTTCAGTAGAGAAACAACAGCCTCACTAGTGCTGGACATTTTTTTCATTGGGGGGTTCTGAATCTTAAAAGAGTTTGGAGTTGAAGAATAATAATAGTGAATATAGAGCAATCATGTGTTAAAGAAATGCTAGTTGTTAGAGAGGTCATAGCAGAAGGGAGTTTGGTTACATTAAATAGCCATGCAGCTTTGCACAAAAAAAAAAGTTGTGACAATGGTGGACATATTGTCCAAAATGTCATAATAGCAATGGAACATATATTTTAAAAGTTATATATGTAGAAAATTAAATAGGATGAGAATGGGTTTTCAGATGTGCATCCACATGTATAAATAATCAAGAATGCTGCAGTGCAGACATTACTCATTCCACAGTAAGGTGTTGATTTTGGATAACATACATTTCACTGTGCTGTTTTCAAATAGATGTGCATTCACACATGCATAAAATTTATGTGCCTATCCATATTTTGATCTCCAAATTAGTCAAGAATGTGTGAAGTCGAAGGCTTTCACGGCCGGCATCCATAGTTTTTTGTGGGTTTTTCGGGCTATGTGGCCAGGCCATGTTCTATAAGAGTTTATTCCTGACGTTTTGCCAGCCAGCCACAGATGCTGGTGAAACATCAGGAATAAACTCTTATAGCACATGTCCACATAGCCCAAAAAACCCACAAAAAACTATAGTAAAGAATAACTAGCAAGAGCTGTACTGGTATAAAATTTTTTGGGTACCATGGTCCAAGACGGTTGACATTGCATCGTAGGTCTGGTCAATATCACACTACACTGTTATAGTGCTATTATTCCACTTTATGGTTGCTTTCTGTGGAATTCTGGGGTTTGTAGTTTGTAGGCCTAAGATCTCTCTGCCAGAGAATTCTAAATGCCCCTCCCTAAACTGCAAATCCCAGGATTCCACAGGAGGCAGATGTAGCAGTTAAGTGGAATAATAGCACTATAACAGTGTAATGTGATATTGTCATTTAAAAAAAAAATACACTGCCATTTTAGCTTTCAAAACCTACCCCTTGCATAATATTAAGGCCCACAACAATATAGATCTTAAACCTACATAGGCATAAAGATGTCCTCTCTTGCTAAGTTCCCCAAACATCAGGATGAACTCTCATCAGTTATATTCCTCAAATCCAGCTAAGAAGAATAAAATTGTGTTTGTATCTTTCGAATTGCCTCAAATAAGAGAGGGAATGACATCTGTCAGAAATCTATCCATTTTTCAAGTATGGAACCAACAGCAAATAATAAGCAATGCCCTTTGGCACTATCTAATTGAACTGCAAAAACAAAAACAAGCAAAAGGAAAGTTTGCTTGAAGCTGGTGTTATATTTTTCTCTGTTCTATCCAAACAGCAGTGTTGACTAATGAGGATGCTAAAATGGTGCTGTGTTTACTACTAGCAGCCACGAAGCTCTTGAAAGAGTCCCAGAAGACAATGGTGGCTCTTTGATGTGCATTAGGTCAGAATTGATGGACCTTTTATTTCAAAGCTTTTCATAATAATGAAGCAAAAATTCCAGAATCCCAGATCCCCCCTCCTTTGCTGTTTAGCTGCAGAAATGAAACAAGCCCCTCCTTCATTTTCTGACTGCGCACCTTTGATTACCACAGAGATTTCTCTCTTACTTTGCACTCTGGTGAATTTAATTATCAGTTGTTGCCAAATTTATATTAGGAATCTGACCATTAAAAATTCCTCTTAACATAGTGCTGAGCACTTAATGGCACTTAAAGAAGCAAATGAAGCTGCATTACAAGAAGGCGAGAAAAGCCCCAATCATCTGGAGTAGTTAGATCCATTTAATAGCATATATGATTTAATTTTAAAACAACTAAATTGAAATATTGCTGAGGATGTTGAACAAATCAAATACAGACAAGGGAATTAAAAAGCAGTGTCTCATATCTCAGAGTTCTGGATTAAGTTTAGCCACAGAAAATCAAGATGCTTCTCAAAGGAGACCTTTGCACTATTGCATTCAACAAAAAATAAAATACTGCTTTTAAAAAAAAAAATCCTCAAGAGTATTAACTTGAGGTCCAGTTTCCATCTGACCACTTGCAAATTCAGGCTTCTGTAAAGCATGATCATGGAGAAGAATGTGCTTATTCCATTCTACATCCTAAACCGGTACTATATTCTTTCAAGTCTACAGTAACTTATGGAACCCATTGTGAGGTTTTCATGGCAAGAATTATTAACGGGATGTTTGACATTGCCTTCCTATGAGGCTGACTTGCCAAAGGTCACCCAGATTGTTTAACGTCTCCAATATCACCCTGTGGGTTTCCATGACTGAGTGGGAGTTCAAACTCTGGTTTCCCAGAGTCCCAGATGAGAACTCAAACTATGACACTCAACATATTCTGTGGACATTCTCACTCCATTTAGTTGATTCCCATGAAGTTAACATTCAAAAATTTAAACAACACATACATTTAGTATAACTATTTTTTCAGAAACCATTTCATGAATTTATTTAGTCACAGGGGAGATAAGATCTACATATATTTCTAGAAAAATCTAATTGTTTTGCAACAGCCAGATATGTTTTTCAAAACCCCTTAATACAGGTGTGGACAACCACACCAGATGTTGCTGGACTGCTACTCCCATCAGCCCTAGACAATATAGCCAATGAATAATGCAATGAAGTGCAGTACAACATCTGAGAGTCTATGTGAAGCTGTTCACCAGTACCTTATAGTATCTACACAGGTTATGTTCTTTGTAAACCAGTAATAATCTTTTCCAAAGTCCTCCTTGGCTTTGTGCTGATCAGTCAAGAAAGTAATGAGAGACACTCCTCTTTGAATCTTTCTGATATCTTTCACATGCTGGCTCATTCAGCCAGGTGTCCTTCATCCTATATCTATGCATTTCATTTTTCCACCCCAAGTGTAGTATTTTACATTTCTCTGTTTTGAAATTCATTTTGTTAGCTTTGACCCAGCTTTCTAATCAATTAGAGTCATTTTGAAATTTGATACTGTCCTCTGGCATATTAGCTATTCCTCCTAATTTGGTGTCATATGCATGGAGGTGTGTAAGGTATACACACTGTAGATCCTTGGTTGAGGGGGAAGTGACACACAGTATATATACCCCACACACCTCCATGCCACCATTCTCTGAAGATGCCAGCCACAGATGCAGGCAAAATGTCTTCCAGAACACAGCCACATAGCCCGAAAAAGCCACAAAACACTATGGATACCGGCCATGAAAGCCATTGACTTCACAGTTTCTCCCTATTCTTTCAACCACGTTATTGATAAAGATGTTGAATAGCACCAGGCCCAGGACAGAACCCTGTGGCACCCCACTGGTCATTTCTTTCCAGGAAGAAGAGGAGCCATTGCTGAGCACCCTTTCAGGTTCGGCCAGTCAACTAGTTACAAACTCATTTCACAGCTGCATTGTCTAGCCCACATTTTACTAGCTTGTTTATAAGAAGGTCATGGAAAACCTTTCAAAGGCCTTACTGAAATCAAGATATGCTATATCCATAGCATGCCCTTCATCTACCAAGCTAGTAATTTGAGAGAGAGAGAGAGAGAGAGAGAGAGAGAGAGAGAGAGATTAGTCTGGCATGACTTGTTTCTTTGAAACCCATGTTGACTTTTTGTGATTATGCCATTGTCTTCTAAATGTTCATTATCTGCTCCAGAATCTTTCCTGGTATTGATGTCAGACTAACTGGATGATAATTTCTGGGATCCTCTTTTGTTCCCTTTTTGAAGATGGGGACAACATTTGCCATCCTCCAGTCTGCTGGGACTGCTCCTGTTCTCCAGGAGCTCTCAAAGATTATTGCCAATGGCTCCGATATTACATTTGCCAGTTCTTTTAATACCCTTGGATGTAGTTCATCTGGTCCAGAGAGTTATATTCATTTATATTAACCAGTTGTTCCTGTACTATCTCCTTATTTATTCTGTGCTGTATTTCCTTGCTTGTTGTTCACAAGCATCTCAGCATTGTTGTTCAGGTTCTTCCTCCAGATTTCAGTATGTGTTGAAATTAGTCCAACAGTGATCCTGTTCACAGACAAACAATATTTGCTGCTATTATGATCCGATACACTGAACAATTTCTGCACATCATGTAGAAACAATATTTTTAAAGAGTAAAAAAGCAATTATTTTCAGAGTTGTAGATATCTTACCTGTTAAGATGCTGACGCTGATGACCTCAAGGTCAGCAGATCAGCAGTTCGAGACCTGAGTGCTGCATGATAGAGTGAGCTCCCATCACTAGTCCCAGGTTCTGCCAACCTAGCATTTTGAAAAGTACAAGTAAATAAATAGGTACCACTTTGGTGGGAAGGTAACAGTGTGCTCCTTGGCATTTAATCATGATGGTCACATGACCACGGAGTCTTTGACAAGTGGCTCCCTTGGCTTAGTAATGGAGATGAGCACTGTACCCTACAGTTGAACATGGCTAGATATTAAGATTAGAATTCTCTCAAGAATGCATCTGGAGAAACAATGCTATTGAAAGCATTGGACTAAGACTCTGGAGACTAGGATTCGAATCCTTTCTCAGCCATGAAAACTCACTTTGGACAAGTTACACTCTTTCAGCCTCAGAGAAAGCAGTAGCAAACTGGCTCTGAATCATGCTTCCTCTCCCCCCCCCCCCCCCAAAAAAAAAGTGATAGGTTCACCTGACGAAATGGCTTGCAGACACACAACAATTGAAAGATGCCCTATGAAATTTTCTTCTCTATTAAGGAAGACAGGCAAATTTTCTTCTTGAGCCTATGCAGTGGAGTGTCAGTTTGCCCTACTGAAAACAAAACAAAAAACCATGCTGTGTTTGAAAGGTTCTCAGATAAAAGTCTTGTGTTTTAAAGCATCTTCTATTTGAATAGTTATCCAGTCCAAATACTACCTTTTAAAGACACAGAACCATAGGAAAACAGATACAGTGTCTTGAGTTTGTTCATCAGCTCTTAATGTCTGAACAGCGAAGTGATCAGGTCACAGTTTTCTAACCATGGTGAAATGCACTGTATTTCTATTCTAACTATAGCATTTATTTCCCCCAAATGCAGAATTTATCCAATCTGTATCCCTTTTTGTCTGCACAAATGATGATACCTGTGTGTGTGTGCGCGCGCGCACCTTCAAGTTGCCTGTCAATGTACTGCAGCACCATAATTTTGTAGTGTTTTCTTAGGCAAGGAATATTCAGAGATAGTTTTGCCAGTTCCTTCCTCTGAGATATAACCTACAGTACCTGGTATCAATTGGTGGTCTCTCACCCAAATACTAACCAAGGTTGACCCTGCTCAGCTTCCAAGATCTGACAGGATCCGGTGCCTTTAGGGTATTAGACCAAAAGAGTGCCTTTGTACTCTCTTGTAATTAGGGAAATCAGAAAATATTAATAACATTTCAACAGACTAAAGAATCATTTTACAGTCCTGGAGTTTTCCTTATGAATGGAAGAGAGAGCAAAATGTAGAGTTAAACATGAAAGGTGTCAAGAGCATCCAGGAGTGTGGTTTTCCATGAACTGTATGGATGTTGTTGTTTTCTGTGGGTCCCTAATCAAACACTTGAATTAGGAAGCATAGGAAATTTCAGCTCTAATGCACTACGTACAGAAAGAAATAATGAACCCTACTGTCATAACCCTTTGGAGAGTATCACTAAGACCTCCTCACAGTATCAAACATAACTAAGCAGGAAGGGAAATGGGCAGGATTCAGGGGCTCACTGTGGATGGGAGTTTATGGATTTTGAGTACCATATTTTTCGGCGTACAAGGCAACTGGAGGTATAAGACAACCCCCAAGTTGCACGCCAGCAGCGTCCCTGGCCTCCTATAAGGGGGTCTCGCGCCGGCTTGAGGGGGCCTCTCTGGAGGCCTGAGGCAGGTACCGTGGGTGGGCTCTCTCTCACTGCCATTGTTGCTACAAAAGGCGGCAGAGAAGCAGCTCCAGAGCTAGTTGGGCCGAGGTAAAGAGGAGGCCCCTTATTCTTCACCGCTGCTGCCGCTGCCACCACCACCACCCAAGATAATCCGCTCCTCTAGCGGCTTCAGAAGTCCGCGGGCGCCACCACCCAGGGTACTCCGCTGCTCCAGCGGCTTCTGTGGTGGACTTCTGAAGCCTCTGGAAAAGTGGAGTATCCCGGGTGGCGGCAGTGGCGGCGGCGGCGGCAGCAAGGAATAAGGGGCCAGATCTTTACCTCGGCCTGACTGGCTCTGCAGCCACTTCTACGCCACCTTTTGCAGCAACAATGGCGGTGAGAGAGAGAGAGAGCCCAGCCATGGTATCTGTCTCAGGCCTCCAGAGAGGCCCCCTCAAGCCGGCATGAGTGCCTGCTGGGAGAGGAACCAGCAAGGACCCCAGAGACAGAGAGGTGGCTATACCATTCACCTGTCTCTGGGGTCAGAATCCAGCATATAAGACAGGCGTAAAAAGTTGCCATATACGCCAGAAAATACGTTACATGGAGGGAAGCATTGACATTTCTAAAGTGGATTCTAGAAATCTTGGGCTATAACCAAGCTATGTATGATGATATTGTTGTTGTTGTTGTTGTTTATTTATATAGCACTGTAAATGTACACATGATAGAAAATAGTCCAGTTTTTCAAATCCAGTTCTAAATCAATGACCTTAACCACCAGTAATATAAAGTCAACATGCTACTTGGGAAACGAATGAGTTTCAGTGTAATGGGTACATGAGCTGATTGTTAGGTGTACAATATAATCAAATGTTTTGATGAATATGCTACATAAAGAGATATTTCAGCTACAAAATACATAGCCCATGCCATATAGCGCATTGTGGAATAACAGCCATATGCTTTCATATATTCAAAGAATCATAGAAGATAAAACATGAACAAGTCACATTATTTACTGACACACTCCTATGAGATTCTCTTTACCCACAATGCATACTGCAAGGCAGAGATACATGCAAAGCATTTTGCATGGTATTTAGGGGAGGGCACCTTTACATCAAATGAAATCCTCTTTGTATTGTCACAATCCATACTGACTTTATAGTTTTACATCATGAATTTCCACATAGCCTGTGAGAGTGTCTCATGTGGTTTCTGAGAATCAAATGTACTTAACCACCAATAGACAGCCCAAAGCCCCTGAATAGTGTGTTTTAAAACTAGCCAATTAGTCTTTCCCTTAGGAGAGCTACATCTCTTCTTTGAGAAGGAAGCTGAATCAAAGATCAGAACTGCATGTGGCTGTTTTTTGTTTGGTCATTTGGTTCACATTTCCTTTGACAATTGATATCCCTAATCTAATAACATTTATCATTTAATTCCTGGCTTGAGTTATCGGAATGACATTTTTATGCCAATTTCTCATCTGCAGCTCTCCATGACAATTTCCCATGCCAGTTCTGTAATTGCTTCAGCCATCCAAAATCAGTTTTGGTTCTCTGGGAATGGTTTTAGAGAGGGATCTTTTCCCTCAGATATGTCAGGGTATGTTAAAAGTAGACAGTGATCTCATCATATTGGCTTTCTGATAGCCTTTTAAAGTCTCCTCTAAAAGAGGTCTAATTCACTTCTAAGAAATAAAAAAAGGAAATTGGATAACTATCATCTAAGTGATTGGCCATGAACATACCTGCATAGTGCATGGTATACCTGAACAGTGGTTTAGCATGCATATATGACTGTAGCAAGATTGCTGACTAAGCAGATTTAGGAACCTGAGGTCCTACAGACCTCTGCATGTGTTGAATGCAGAGGAAGGCAACCCATCATATTGTTTTCTGACAGGCAATTGACAGAATTAGCCATGATACTGTACTGTATTTTCAGATGTAGCTATCAATGAATTCATTCTGCCACTGTAGCTACTTCTATTGATAGCATTTGGCATCCCCCCAAAAAACCTCTCTCTTAAGCCAGGCAGTGCCCCAACAGAAGGTTTCCAAAGCTCTGTAGATCAGGGAGCTGGGAAATGATGGCTGCTGCTGTCCCAGTCATGGGTAATGTTAAGACAGGCAGATGGAAAGACCACTCAAGGTCCTGCCACAGCTGCTTGTCTCAATGTACCCTGTGACCAGGAGAGCACTGCACACATCATTTACCAACTCCTTTATCTGTAGCACCTTAGTGCACCTTGGCTTAAGATGCAGGTTTTGGGGGTCGGGTTAATTAACAAGAGTAAACATGAACTCTAAATATTATGATATTGTACATCCAGCTAACATTCTCATAAACACTAAACAGGATACCAGATCCCTTTTTTCAATAGTAGGAAGACAGGAGAAACAGAAAGGATGGAAGGGAAATCATGATATTACAGGAAGCATCACTGCAGAATAATGGCCTCATTGGGAGAAAGAAGTACAATGTGAAAGGGATACACAGTCCAGTGAATAATACTGAACACACATCTAGTAATTCTGTTTGTGGTGATGTGTTGTTAGGGAAGCCTATTTGTCCACAGATGTGAAAAAGCGTGTTATGTGACTTAGCATGTGAAGCAGCCACTTTAGACAATGAGGAATACTAATTAATAGGCTGTTTTGTTTATGTGGACAATCCATGTGTCTACAGCTATCAGGTGCCCCCCCCCCCCCAAAAAAAAAACATGTCTATAGTGAAAGACAGGATGAATACAGGAGCTATATTAATTGGCAGTTGAATCATTTGTCAATATTGGAATGAGGTAAAATCCTCTCCTGCAAATGAGAAGAGCAGACTAGTTTATGACATAAGGCAGACTTTGACCACTGCTATGGGCACCTTAGCATCTGCCACATGAAATGGTTGCCTTACTCTGCCTAATGGAAGGGAAAGTCATGATCATTGTATAGAATACTGGCAGTTTTTCTTATCCTTAACAAGAAAGGGTGTCTCAACACATCAAGACCCCCCTACAGGAAATAAATGGTTAGCTGCTGTGAGATATTTCACATTTCAGGACTTTTGTGGGAAATGTATGCAAAACAACAACAGCCCATTGAGCAGAAAACACAACCAGGTATTTTGTACAAAAGAGAAGAATTATGTTTTGCATAAACTTTTTCTGGGTGAAAAAATTCTCAGCAAGTGAAAAAAGAATTATTGTAACCTTGCCAAGTGACAAGAAAACATTTAAAACTTTTTTTTCATTCTTGCATGCAATAATAAATAAGCAAAGATTTGCATCCCTGTTTTACATATATAGTTGTCCATTTGCAAATATTGCACTGAGTATGGTTCTATACAGAATGTTTATGGGTAGAGAAGAAGAAAAGAACATACCCAGTTTTAACTGGGCCTTAACTGGAAGCTGTCTTCAATTGATGTCCCTCAACATGGCATTGCTCTGTGATCAGCATTCTCAGTTCACATGCCTCCTTCCCTAATTCCAGAACTCTCCAGGGCTACTTCAAATGAGCAGTCTTAGGTCTTGCATGTTTATTGCACTACAGTCAAGCAAGATGTTTGCCATAGTGGAGATTTTTTTGAAAGCCTTTTGAGGTCTGTGTGGGATGTCTTTCTGCACATGCAGCTTAATTTAAGCCTTGAACAGTTTGTGCAACACTAGTAAATGTATTAATATCATGTCAACACAGAACTTGACAGTTGAGTATTCGAATATAAATATCTACTCTTAACTTCGTATATAAATCTTGTTTGCAATAGCTCACTTCAGCTATTGACTGAGCAGCTGTGATGCTAAAGAATTTACATAAATATATTGCTTGCCATGATGGAAGGGTCAATTATAGAGTGTTGCTGCATGCCGTGAGAGATGTGGACAGTCATACTGACTGAGCAAAAGCCTTAGACAGGGCCTAGGAACAGGAAAAACGAAAAGCTATGAACAAAAATGCTAAATGGGTGTTTCAAAATAAGGTGCTCCTGACTTTTGGGATGCCAAATAATTGGTTTTCTTTTTGAAATGAAAGGACACATTAGGAATCTTCCTGGCATATTCCTTCCAAATTTTTTAAGGTGTGCAACATCTGTACACTTAGCAGTTGATTTGCACTGCCTCCCTTGCTTCCACAAGGACTTTGAAGGGGCACTTGTATAAACAATGCAATCCACAAAAAAACTGTGATGTTATTGTACATAGTACAGAATGTTAAATAAATAACCTTTTGAAACCCCTTTCAAGCCCATTGACTCTGATGCTTAAAGTTCAAGGAACAGAGAAAACAAAACCATAGGCAATTAAGATAACGTCAAACCCTCTTTGCCTGGTCACTTGCCTATGTTGTGAGGGGCATTCTGGAAGATGCAATTGTTGTGGTGGTTGTTGTGTGCCTTCAAGTTGTTTCTGACTTATGATGACTCTATCATGGGGTTTTCTTGGTAAGTTTCCTTCAGATGGAGTTTGCCCTTGCCCTCATCTAAGGCTGATACAGTGTGACTTGCCCAAGGTTATGAAACGGGTTTCCATGGATGAGCAGGGATTCAAACCCTGTTCTCCAGAGTCCTAGTCCAATGCCCTCTGAAATACAAACAAATTAATTTTTACAAGCTCTGCTACTCTCCTTGCATACAAGTATGAGAGTGTTCTACTGCCAAGCAGGGCTGGGAAGAATATTCAAAATATGTCTCAAATCACTGGGAAAATGTGTTTCTTGAGTGTCAGAGATCCTGACAAGAAGATTAATTCAATCTTCAAGGCTTATCGTGTACAAAATTCACACACAGTATACCCCCTCAGCAGGAGAGAGAATAAAATTTATGTGCAGAAATATTAAGTTTCCTGTGCAGAAATGCTCCTTCTCAGAAAAAATGCTACATGAGAATTTTGTGCAGTTATAATCTCCCACCATAAATAGAAAGAAAATTGCTAAAAGTACTCGTTTCTTCCTTTGAGAATGAAATTGTATCCTTACTGCCAAGGTGTAGAAAAGCAAGAAAACTTGCAGTTTGACAATGAAGGAAGGCAGGCAGGCAGTGGTTGAGTGCTAAGCTGGAGCCTTTGCAAGTTTTCAGGGTGTCTACAGAGGTACAAAGTTGTGAAACATTGTATTCCAGGTGTAGTTTTAAACATAAATAATACAAAATAGCAGAGGAATAGCAGTCGTAAATGGGTTCCATACAAAATGTTTGCCTCAGATGCTGCTGCCGAATAACCACAGGAGACCGTGTTGGAGGAAAGGCCACAACTTTATTAAGCAAACCATTGGTAGGGTTGGCACAAAGCATGAGGTCAGGATCTGTGAAATCAAACAACCCCACGTTTGTCTGATTAACCACAACCTGGCACCCACCAGGCATTGGGATGACCTAGGGGCTAAGGACCGCATCTCTGCCATGCGTTCACATATTCGCTAAGCCCCTAGTCACTGGGAGGCGCTCTTGCGTTATGGCCCCCGCAATGGCCATATGCCTGCCCTATTTGCCCCCGGGTCCCGACTGACTCCCAAACCAGAGCTCCGTAGCCCTGGTACCACACCGTGCAGATCCTGGCCTATGCTGCCGCCCCAAAGTTGTGACAAAAAACCCAAACCCAAGCGGTGGGTGGGTGGGAGAAGGCTCAGCTCCTCCTCCCTTCCTGCTTGGCTCCTAACCATCCGTAGCCAAGCGCCGACTGAGGGCTGGGACTGGCAGCATGGCCTATATAGGCCTAAGCCCCGCCCTCAGTACCACCTGACCAGGAGACTCCTCCTCCAGGGCAGCTGAACCAATCATCTGCCCTGGAGGACCGGAACTCCCGGTCACCGAGCCCGGCTCCCAGAGCGTCACGGGGTGGAAGGGCCTCCCCTTTTGCCCCGCGCACCAATAGGGAGCCGGGGCAAGCCCCAGAGCACTCTGGGGCTTGTAGTCGTTCACTGCGTCTAGCGGCAAAGCGGTCAGCCCGCCGAGTCGGGCAACTGCTTTTTATGGGTGGGGAAAGCAGCACCACTTGATGATATAACTGGGGGCCTAATGCAAAAGACCCCCTCTACCAGCAAATCTTATATCTGATGGTAGAAGTGCATCCCCATCCCATCCAAATCTTCTCCATAGAACATTTCTAAGGGTTTTAACTGTACAGTGAGCCCGCACCATACACGGACTCATTATAGAGGGCTTTCAGTTTACACTGAAGCTGCCAGGCAATAAGAACAATGCCATGCGCATGCGCTCATGGCTGCACAGCAAGCCCAAGCCCCATTCTATGCAATGGGGCTGAAGGATATGTGCTTTTTGCTTTACGTGCTGGGGTCCAGAACGGATCCTCCACATAAAGCAAGGGCAAACTGTACTATCCAGTGAAATAAACACTGGGAACCCTGATACTTCTGCCACTTGAACTGGGGTACACATACTAATATAATTTCAATTTTTTCTTTTCATGTGATGTTTTACTGCTGTGTAGTGAAAAGGTGTGTGTGTTCTTCTTTCCAATTTTAAGTCTGGATTGCTCCTTAAGATTTATTTATGATTAAGAATATGAATCTGATTGAAATGGTTATGACATTATTTGCCTAGGACTGCTACCAGATTGCAGAATTAGTACAGTTTGACACTGCTTTATCTGCCATGGCACCATCCCATGGAATCCTGGGATTTGTAGTTTGCTGTGGAATCAGAGCTCTCTGACAGAGATGGCTAAACCTTTCAGAAAACTACAAATCCCAGAATCCCATAGCATAGAGCAATGGCATTTAAAATGGTGTCAAACTGCATTAATTCTGCAGTGTAGATGCAGCCAAATTTCTCCAGTGACACCAATTGTGAGAGGAGTAACTGTAATTGTGTCAGATAACACAACTGCATGAGAACTGCCAATGGGTACTTGCTCATCCTTGTCTTAAGACTAAACTATATATTGTGTTGAGCATGCTGTAGAAAACCGCAATTAGGACCTGCCACTTCTCGTTCTGAAAAAAAGAGCAGCTGTTGAGGGGGCCAGTTTGGTTTGTCATTGCCAGCCAAATGAGGGTGGGTTTATCCTTTTCTTCATCAACTGTTTCTCCTCTAAAAATGGAACCAACTTACAAGTATTATTTTCTCCCCAAAGATGTTGTTTGCAGCAAACAGTACCTTTGGGAATAAATAGCAGCACTCACACAATTCTAGCAACAAAACAGAATAGAGAAACGGCTAATTCTACAACCTGTCCCTTGGTCCAAATATTGATTCTCTTCTTCCCCCATGCTGGATATTTATTCCATCAAAAAGAACAGATAGTCTTATCCATGTTATTAATCAGGCCATTAACAGACATGTACACTTGTACACAAGCCTTATATATACGAGTCTTCTGTTTCAAGTACTTTTGATGTATGGGATAATTTCTGGCTCCACAGACTTAAGACCCTAACACTTCATTGTCTAATAATACTGAACACCACCATCTACTTGAGATGGTTGATGCTTTCAAACTGCCATGTTGGACATAGCTTACTTTTGTTTTCAGCAACTGAAGAAGGCAGAAGCCAAAGCATTTTGCTAATTTATTTTGTTTGTTAATCTCCCTTTCTCTCTTCCCCATGTCTGTCTGTCTGTCTGTCTGTCTGTCTGTCTATCTGTCTGTCTATGGAGCAGGGCAATCTATAGCACCATCTGCTGGAAGGCAGAGCCCTAAAATATATTTTCTTAGAGGTAGTCTTGAAGAATGGTACAGTGGCGGGATACACACCGCCATATAGTACGTACTGTATACGTACTAGGGTTAGGAAGGGGCGGTGCTTCCGCACCCCCCTAACCCTAGTACGTATACAGTACGTACAAGATGGCGGCGCCCCTTCCACATGGGCGCCGCCATCTTTACGTACTGGACGCATAGCGTCCAGACGTGTCGCGGCGCTTATGACGTCGCGAATGCACCTGCGGCGCCTCGCGACGTCATAGATGCACCGCAGAAAGAAGCTCCGAAATGGAGCTTCTTTTTTGCTCCGCGCGGGAGTCGCGCGGTTTGGCTGCTGCGGCTCCCGCACGGAGCAAATGGCGGCGGTGGGGGAGCGCCGCAAAGCGGCGGTCTGTATCCCGCCAAAGTCAGTGTATTTTTGGTGTAACTTGAACAAAAGGCAGGAAAGAAAGTCTGGTGTTTGCTTGCTGAGAGTTTCAGCCATTTGTTAGATCCTTTGCTGAAGCTGAAGAGATTTCAATCTTTCTTGCAGGCTCATTCTAACTTCTTTCATTTGTCTGTTGCACAGGAATTACTTACCACAGGGGACTGGTCATAATCTTTGAACTATCCCTGAAGGAGAAATAGTGGAAATATTACTGTGCCTAATAGGGCAGGTTGTTCATATTGTACTGAGACAACATTCTCCAATACAATAGCTTCAGCTTTGTCATATTGTCACTCATCATCACATTGCTACAATGCATATAAACAGCAGATGAAGTGCTAAAACTATTTCTGGATTGGACTGCCTTTATAATTCTAGCTGAGCTTTTCCTCAGATATATCCATTTTGTATATGCAAGGTGATGTGGTGGCTTAGTGGTTAAGACCCCAATTCTGATTATTGGAAGGTTGGCAGTTTGAGGCCCAAGTGCTGCACGATGGGGTGAGCTCCTGTCACTAGTCCCAGTTTCTGTCAATGTAGCAGTTCAAAAGCATACAAATGCAAGCAGATAGATAGGTATCACTTCTCAGCAGGAAGGTTACAGCATTTGGTGCAGTTACGCTGACCACATGACCACTGGAGTCATCTTCGGACAACGCTGGCTCTTTGGCTTAGTAACGGCAATGAGCACTACTCCCTACAGTTTCGACTAGACAATTATGTCAAGAGACTACCTTTACCTTTTATATGCAAGGAATCAACTTTCACAGAGAAGAGTGAGTGATGTGATACTCTACTTGCAACCAGAGAGGTGGAGCCCAGGAACAGCTTACATCTACTGTTTGTGTTAACTAAACTTACATCTACAGTCTCATGTTCACTTAATTTAGGAGCAAATGCTGTTACTTGTTAGATTGCTGACTAGGGCTGTGAATATAGAATGAGGATGATGCTGGCTTGAAGTGAAACCACTGTGCTTGGTTTGTTACCAGGCCTACTGAATTCATTTTTGAAGACTCTTCTGTTTTTGATACTTGCTCTGATATGTGATATTCGATGTTTTTAATTTGTTGGTTGCTTATTTTATCTAATGCTATTTTATATTATTATCCATTGTTTTATATATGTATTTTGTTATTATCCTGTAGAATGTATGCCATTGGCAGGTTTCATTTTTATTGATTTTTTTAACTGAATGTACAGTGCTGTATAAATCTACAGCACTATATAATAAAGTTTAATAATAATAATAATAATAATAATAATAATCATCATCATCCTCATCATCATCATCCTCATCATCATCTCTGAGTGTCACTGGTATATATGATGGGGAAAGTGGTAGCAATCAGAGGAATGACCTTCTCAGTACTGACATCCTGTTTATGAAATTGGGTTCTCAAGAAGTCTAGCCTGATACCAATTCCAATGTATTTCTAGCACCAGGACTGCAGTGGTTCCAATTGATGGTTTGGTCCAGATGTTTCTTTTTTATATACATATACTGTTCTTGTTCCTTGCATTACTGTTTTCACTTTGAATTTGAAAACAGAGGCTATGATCATAAGGACCGTGACCCATACATTTCATAAAAATTTCAACAATTCAAATCCTGATATTATTCTTCACTTTCATGCCACATTGCCCCTCTGCTGTTTAACATTTTAAATATACCCATTTTTCATACTGCATTCATAGTGGCACATAGTTATCTACCTTCATAATGGAACATAAGACAGAGGTTCAGTAAAGAACCTTAAAAGAACATCTGCGCAAAGAATAACTTTAAATTCTGAAGATTCAGGTATTAAACCATGAATTCTACAACTTTGTTTAATAGCACCATCCAAAGGTTCTAGGCATTATTTGTTTCTTTGTTTGTTTGTTTAAATTATATCCTGCCTTTCTTAAACAGCTCACAGTATTTGTTTGTGGATTGCTTACAGTTGATATAAGTGACGTAAGTCACTTTGGCACATCAAATATAAGAGGGAAATAGGACAGGCCTATCTGGTACCTCTTTCAAGGGAAACATTTCATGTTATTAATTTGCATTAGCCTTTTACTTAAACATACATCTATATGTTGTAGTCCAAAACACAAACACATGAAAATCTGCCATAAACAAATGATGTGGCTACTAATTTCAGTGTATCAAGATATGACATTAGCACTCCTCCATGGAAAACATGGAAAGCATTCCTCCATGGAAAGCAGACATTATTAGCAACCTGCTGCTCTGAATATATCATTCACTTCAATAGCAGTAGTTTCCTGAAGAAGGCCAAGCTGATATAGATAGATAGATAGATAGATAGATAGATAGATAGATAGATAGATAGATA
>NC_056525.1:94372861-94417835 GCF_019175285.1 Sceloporus undulatus
TGGGTGGGGGGAGGAAACTGTCATTTTTTGTTATCAAATAGCAAGTTGCAATGGCAGTCTTGGCATGCTGTAACTTGGCAGTCTGTAGGATTTGTTTGGTCTCTTTACAACTTGTTGA
Organism: Sceloporus undulatus; assembly: GCF_019175285.1. Classification (NCBI taxonomy): domain Eukaryota; kingdom Metazoa; phylum Chordata; class Lepidosauria; order Squamata; family Phrynosomatidae; genus Sceloporus; species Sceloporus undulatus. The sequence goes on from NC_056525.1 coordinate 94,372,980, forward strand.
TCTCAACATATACCCATACCACCCCAGCTGTTCCCTCTCCCCTTTTCTGGCAAACATCCCCATCAAATTTTCTGAGGTCATGTCATCATTTCTGTATTCAACAGCTATTCCATTCAAATCGCCTTTTCCCTTTTCCTCTGCTTTTATAATTGGACTGGGAGTTGGCCTGGAGTTGAACTAGTTTCAGCTTGTCATTCATGCTGTTATGGTTGGGCACTTTGAGAGAGACAGGCATGAAGGTCATTTTGCATGCAAGTGTTTAATTGAAAAATTGGATGGTCGAGATGTAAGCTGGATGCTGTAATGAAGTATTGTAATTGAAATACATATTGTAAGTTCAGTAAGAATTTTAAAGAGAATGCTGTGGGGAGGCTGGCAATCCACAGCCAAAGTTTCAGTAGGTTATCATGCAACAATATGTGGTATTTAGTGTTCCACACTGTGATGCATTTCCTAAGACTTCAATTGCCTATCTCCATTGACTAAAACAAAAGGTTCATAGGATGCATTTGATTTTTATTTACATTGCACTCTCCTAAATTTTGGTTAAATTAAGATACTTTGATAATTTAAATCCAGAATGAGAACATGTACTTTTTCCATATTTTACCTATTTGTCCGTTACAGGCTTCCCAAGCTTTTTCCCAAGCCTCACTTTCCAACAACTTGCTCTTTCAGCAATTACAAATTACAGACACATTCCATTAATTTAACAGGTTCCACTCTTTTATCAGCTCTTCTTATCTCCAAGGCTGATGTGGGACCATGCGTATGTATGTGTGTAGTGTAGTGTAGTGTTTTAATTTAACTTTTGTGTGCATCCAAAAGTGATTATGGTATGTTATAGTATGTTATTTACATTTTCATGGCCAAAATGTATTTTCATTTTGGGTTCCACGTTTCAACCAATTCCAGTGTCTGACAATCCTCTGGTCCCTAGCCCAGTCTTCTTGTGCCTAGGGGCTTCCTGTATATTTATATTTAGCAAGCTGAAAGTAGTATTCTTTTCCCCAGTTGTATTTTCGCAACATCTTTGTAGTATCGACCAAACTGAAGAGAAATGAGCCAGATTACCTGTGGCATCACATCTCCAAAATCAAGCATGCTAAGTACTTTTGCTACATTAGCTCTCCAAGCATTCACAACCCCTGAACTTGTCACTGCCACCAGTGTTACCTCTGAAATTTAGGGACAACTGCAGTGGCTCTTAGTGCTGCAAAAGAGTGCTACAGCTATATGCAAATGAGAGGAAGGGAAGAATAGAAAGCCATAGATTGATATTAGTAGTATGACAATGGCTGTCATCAAAATGTCTGCAGCATCAGGGACAGTGTGGGACATAAAAACAGAGAAATATGAAGGCTGCAGGTTGTATATTGCTCACCCCTGCCATTAGAAGACAAAATGCTAAAGCTACAACCAAACAACAGGTTCACTTTGTTTAGCATAGTGAGTAATTGGAACCACCAGTAAAAAGCAGCATTAGTTGAACTCAAACATATAAAATAAGACTCACGTTGTTATTTTTCCAAATGGATTTTTTAGTTTTTCTTTTTGTATTGAAATATTTTTTGAGTTTAAAAGAATACAAGTGCTCCCCCCCCACACACACACACACCATCTGTTTTCTGGGTTTATATACATTTGCTAAAAAGGCAACAAGTATAATTCTACTGTTGCATCCCAACTCATAAGCCCTGACTAAATTGTGTTCATTTGCCTTCTAATTATTTCTATTAATGTTTTTCATTTCTTCACAACACCACTGCACAGCCCCCTCCTTCCTGTTCCATGTCTTCTTCCTCCAGATCTCTCTGTAAAAATACATGCTCGCAAATGGAATTTTTATATCCACTTGAATACTTCAGAATGGTACTGGAGACACAGAAATTCTTCTGCATCATTCAGTTTTTCTGTGGCTGCTTAATCACATCCACTGATAGAAAAAGAAAGGCAAAAGGCAGTAGCTGAACACAGTGTCCAGAGATAGCAGCAGTCATTCAATTGCCTTCCCATGCTTCATGGCTCTTGAAGATAAGAGTGTGTCCCAAACTTGCCAAGATTCTCTGCCTTTTTGTGGGCTTGCAGCACCAAGATAGGGTAATGCCTGTTTACCTTGATAGCCAGGAGATACTCACAGCAGAACACAGAAAGTGCGGCAGAGCTGCTCAATGGGTCATAATCAGAGAGCAAAGAGTATGGTACCCAGGAAAATTCAGTGCCATAATAAAAGGCAGGAGAGGGAGAGAGATACCACTGGCTATATAGCAGAGATGTGAAAGCTGTAAAACTCTAGGTAAAGGTAAACATTTGCCCTTTGACAAGTTTGTCTAGTCGTGTCCAGCTGTAGGGGGGCAGTGCTCATTTCTGTTACTAAGTCAAGGGAGCCAGCGTTGTCAAAGACAATTCCATGATCATGTGGCCAGCATGACTGCACAGAATTCTGTCACCTTCCCATCAAAGTGGTACCTATTTATCTACTTGCACTTTTACATGCTTTTGAACTGCTAGATTGGCAGAAACTGGGACTAATGACAGGATCTCACTCCATTACACAGCACTTGCTCTCAAACTGCTGACCTGTCAACCAGGCAATCATCAGTGTCTTAACCGCTAAGCCACCACGACCCCTCCTACTATCTTGCCAATATCCTCCTCAGAACTCATAATTGGTGCATGTACTGGGTGGTCAGGTTTACATAACACTACTTATTGGAAATTTGTCTATATGTTCATGAACATTTTTACACATTAATAGCACTCATTTTTTCAAATGTCCATGTTTTTCTCCATTTTATTAAAATTTGTGCACATTTCTCAAATGTATTAATTCTTTTCATGTGAATGCTTTAAATATTTAGTTGTTGGAGACCACTTTGGAGACAAGGGTTTGAATCCGCGCTGATAAAACCTTTCAGAAAGACAGTATATGCTTCCCTCATCTCTGCCAGGATTACATGTTCAAAGCCACAGCTGTTTGAAATTGATGTAGTGTCTTCACACATACAGGTGCTACTACCAACTTGTCAAAGATTGATGGCCCTGCTAATTCTTGGATTCTGGACCTGAAATCCAAAAATGTAAATTTGTAATCTTCTCATCTCAAATGCCAGGTAGGCTCATGTTGGGAAATACATGATCATGTCAGGCCATAAATGGATCTAAATCAGGAGTTGGTAGCCACAGATGGTCTGGTAAGGCACCCTGAACACGTTTCATTGAACTCACTTTCTCACTCACTCTCTCTCTATATATATATGTATATGTATATGTATATGTATATGTATATGAGAGACAGTGTGGTGTAGCAGTTTGTGGTTTAGGTTTGGGACTACAACTCTGGAGATCAGTGTTAGGTTCCCTGCCGAAAGAGAGCCATCACATTACCAGTCTAGACAGCTTTAAAAAAGCTGTCAAGATGGATCTCTTTCAGCAGGCCTTTCCCGAACTGAAAACCCAGCCACCAACTTGAACCCTTTAATGTCTTTGAATTCTCTAAAGTTTTTTGCCTTATTGTTGATGTTGACACTAATGTTGCTGTGAAGTTGTTTTTAACGTATGATTTTAAATTGTTAAGGTTTAATTGATGTTCTAAAGGAAGGGTGAGATTGGGGATGTGGTATTTTATGTAAGTTTTAACTTGTAAGCTGCCTCGATTGTCATCGACAAAGAGGCAGGATATAAATAAAAGTATTATTATTGTTGTTATTATTATTCCCTGCTAAGCCATGGAAATCCATTGGGTTTCCCCACCCCCAGGAAAACCCCTGATAGGTTCACCTTAGGGTCGCCATAAATCAGAAACAATTTTAAGCTATGCAATAGTGTGCATGTGTGTGTGTGTGTGCATAGATAGATAAACAGAAATGAAAATATGCAAAGGGTAGTGCGGGGGACTCCAAGGATTGCAGCATCCACCTTGACAGGCCAAATTTGACCCTCTCACTATTCCTGCCCCTACTGAAATAGTAAAATCAGTCTCTAAACTAAGCACCAAACCAAACTGGTAAAGGCAGCTGGATGAGAACAGAGGCATTATGCATTTTAAAACAGGCAAACGTCCACTGCATGTGTTTATTCATATATAAAGCAGGAGTATGTCAATATGGGGCAAAGATATAAAAAGAAGCCAGGAAGCCTTGTGGAACTGCATATACAGATACTGTACAGTATACACTCACATCAGTGAAAACACTTCATACGCATTGTTCAAGCTTCTCATTTCATTACTATGTCCTTGGTAAAAACAACATAATTCATTTGTGTCATCACGTTTTGGCAAATGGAATCACGACCTCAGCATTACAGAGAAGAATGGCACCTGAATCAAAGCCCATATCCAATGGTAGTATTAAATATGACAAGGCAAGTACAAACCAGGTCTAATAGCGAAAGGCTTTTGACTTTTTTAAAGATGTTCAATCGAACATTTAAAAGGTTTTGTCTGTATTAGGGCTAGAAAGCATCCCTGGGGCAGGCTTAAGTAACTATGCCATTAGGCACAGAGCTGCAAATTGCCTATTAAGCCTGACTGAAACTGTAAAATTGCTTTTCACAATGCAAATTAATGTAAATAAGAACAATTGGTTACACATATCACAGACTATCAAACTGTCGACAGATGACGCAGTCTGCTTTTTCCCCTGGAATTACCATTACTTTAAAGTTATATTTAGTTCCTATTGAGTCCTGGATATTCCTATGATGAATTCTTCAAAATTATTATAAATGGCCATGAATATCTATAAAAAATATCTTTATTTTAGGTGAAAAAGTACATATCACCCCTCCCCCCCCCAAATAAATTAAAATACAAGCTTGTTTGTAATCTAAGCTCAATAGAAATCCAACAAGAATAGATAAAAGGTAAATTATATAATTTATAAGAAACAAAACATGAAACTGTACTATATCAATGGGGCAGCGAGCTTTTAAAAATGGTTGTAAGATTCAATAAAAGATCAAAGGCCCACTCTGTACCCTCTGGGCAACAACTGTATGTCATTGTGAGCACTGCTGCTTCTTAGAACTTTCTGCTTTGCATGTGTTTTCAAAAGTTACTTTTCAAAGATAAATCACAATGGAGGTTTCAGTCAATTTATTGCATGCAAACACCTAGAGAGCCAGAACTGAGTCATCACCATATGACAGGGTTTCTGCTTTACTGCCTGCTGAACTGCTCACGCATGAATTCTCATATTCTCACAATAGAATGGAAGCACTATAGCAGTCCTAGAAAAATGCTTCTCTTTTCATTGTTTTGATGGAGCCACCATGATATATGGAGGCCAATGTCCATGCTAGGCTGCTCGGCCTTAAGAGAAGAGGTGCAGCAAGAGAAACAGGGCAAATGAGGCATGACAAGAACCTTGTGTTGCCTGCTTAGTTGGATTTCAACAGCCATGGACTTGAGGAAAGAGAGCATGACAGGCAGACAACAAGTCTAGGCTAGGCAAGAATGAAATCATTTATCACTGAGTCCATTATGTTCAGTCTTACAGAAGCACTCATTGATGAAGCTACAGTCTCCAAAAGCAACAAAGGGCAATATCCAGTAAAGGGGTTCAGGACAAGGCTACTAGATACTATGAGCAGTAGACCAAGAACTAAAGGAGTGAAGCTATGCATGAATTGAACTAGAGTATTAGGGGGGGAAAGTGCTTCTAAGTCCTCAATGTCTCTAGAATGCAAAATTCCAAAAACAGGATAGAAAAAAATACACTGGCCTTGTGACACGTTCACAATGGCAAGATGTAGCCAGCACAGGTGGTGAACTAGGTAGCATTCCATGTGAGGATCTTCTTATGCTTCCTATGCTTTTTCAGGATGGGTACATTATCCCACCTCCCAAAAAGAGAAAAGAAAGGATAAAGAATGGACCTTAATTATAATGGTCTTCATTAAGAAACTGTAACAGCCTGGTAAGTAAGTGTCTAAACTGTGGGATTCATCACTACCACATGTAATGATGGTTGCCAATTCAGATGGTTTCATAAAAGAGGACTAAAAAAAACTTATGCAGGATAGCGCTCAAAGATTAATAATCCCAAATGTCTTCCAATGAGGCAAGGATATCATGGTTCTGTTGGAAGGTCTCCTCCATTTAAAACCAGTTTGAGGCCTCAGAATCTGAGAATGGCAAAGAGGTGACTGTGTCCATAGACCCAGGAGTCCCAGAGATAATACAAGCTGCACCCCTGCCAGTGTGTGAGAATGATGCCTATTGAAGGCCAAACCTTGACTTCAGACTACCAAGAAAAGTACTCAGCTACTTATTCCTCACTTATTATATTAATTTGTATTCCGCCTTTCTCCCAAAATTGGGACCCAAAGCCGCTTACAGTCTAAAATTACAATTAAAAACTTACAAAAGTGACAGTTAAAATAGAATTAAATTGTTTCAAAATTAAAACAGATCATTTGTTTGAAAAGAGAATGCAATTAAAAAGATTAAAGCACTTTAAAAACTATGTATATTAAAACAACACACCATCCCCCAGGGCGTTCTTTAAAAGCTTTCTGTTTTATACTGCCTAAACAAAAGCGTCTTAGCCTTTTGGTGGATGGACATCAAACAGGGGACCATTCTGGGAATGGAGTTCCACAGTCATGGGGCAGCCACTGAGAAGGCCCTCTCTTGTGTCCCCACCAGCTGTGCTTGTGATGGTGATGGGACTGAGAGAAGGGCCTCTCCTGAAGATCTCAGAACCCGGGCCAGTTCATACAAGGAAATACAGTCTGCTAAATAGCCTGGACCTGAGCCATATAGGGCTTTATAGGTCATAACCAGCACTTTGAATTCTGTCTGGAAACAAGCTGGCAGCCAGTGGAGCTGTTTCAATAGGGGCATTGTGTGGTCTCTATAATCTGCCTCCATTAACAGTCTGGCTGCAGCTCTTTGGACCAGCTGAAGTTTCTGAACAATCTTCAAGGCAGCCCCAAGTCGAGCATGTTCCAAAGAAGAGGATTCCAGAGGTCCAAGGAGGTCTCCCCTAGGTAAATGTCTTCTCCACAGGGTGACCAGCTACAAAAATGCCTGCAACCAAGTTCAGGGAGATGGGGGGGGGTGTCCTCAGAAGCTCAGCAATATAAACCTCACTATTGGGACTGTATACTGAACATTTCATAGATAAATCAGGATCGGAATTGGAGGAAAAAGCCATTAAAATTGGAGGAAGGAACGTCAACAATGTAAGATATGCTGCATCTTAATGCAAATGACACTACACTACTAGCAGAAAAAAGAAAAGACTTGAAACAATTACTCAAGAAAGTCAAGAAAGAAAGTGCAAAGACAGGTTTGCAGTTAAACATTAAGAAAACAAAAATCATTACCACAGAGGATTTATATAATATTAAAGTAGACAATGTAAATGTTGATATAGTTCCAGATTTTCCATACCCTGGCTCAGTCATTAATCAGAATGGAGGCTGCAGTCAAGAAATCAGAAGACTAGGACTTGGAAGGGCAGTTATAAAGACATTAGACAAGATCCTGAAGTGTAGAGTTATATTACTGAATACTAAAATTAAGATAGTCCATGCCATCATATTTCCAATTCCTATGTATTGTGAAACCTGGACAGTGAAATCAATTAATTTGAAATGTGGTGCTGAAGAAGAGTTCTATGGATTAATCTAAAAAGACCAAATAAATGGGTCCTAGAGCAAATCATCCCTGATCACTCCCTAGAAGTCAAGATGACTTAACAGAGATTGCCATACTTTGGCCATATCATGAGAAAGTGTGACGGTAGAAAAGGCAATGCACAGACTGCCAAAAAGTGGCGCCTCCTCGATGCCTCTCTTTCCTGTGCAGGAGCACCGCAGCATGCAAAGTGCATGGCGCTGCTGCGCAGGAAAAAAGGAGCCCCCCAAAACGGCTCTTTTGAAGGCTGCCAGCTGCAGTGTAACCGTCACATGCCACATCTGGTGGGCACGCTGCAGCTCTGATGCTCCACCCACCAGGCAGCCCTCACACGTGACGAGGGCGCCTCAAAGGCCCGTCTGTTCTGGGCCAATGTTTGGTAAGGCAGAAAGCAGTACAGAAAAAGAAGGACCTCATTCTAGATGGATAGACTCAGTCAGGGGTAGGCAACCTGCGGCCCGCGGGCCGGATGCGGCCCGGCAAGGCCTTGGGACCGGCCCCAGCCCGGTCCTGCCGCTGATTGCCGCCGAAGCCTTTGGCCTCTTGCGTGAGGGGCGTGGGGCCTTTGGCCTATTAGGAGGAGGCAGGCAAGGGGGGGCAAGCGGCAGGCAAGGGGGGCAATTGTCTATAGAAGCCTCTGAAACATGCATTTATATTAACATTTTTTAAAAAATCAGCAAATTTGTTAGCATGTCCTCCATTTTTTTTAAAAAGTGTCCTCCATTTGAAATTTTTGTCCTACATTTGTCCCGGTTTATTTATTTAATTATTTTTTAAAAATTTATTTATTTATTTATTTATTTATTTATTGGCTTCGGCCCCCCAGTTGTCTGAGGGACAGCAACCCGGCCCCCGGCTCAAAAAGGTTGCCTACCCCTCAGTCAAGAAAGCCACAGCCCTGAGCTGGTTTGTTGGTGACAGGGTGACTTGGAGGTCTCTCATTCATAGGATCACTATAAGCCAAAATCAACTTGACAGCAGTTAACAACAACAAAGAAATGTAATGCTTCTAGAAGCAAAGTATATTTTGGCTGCAGATCTTGCCAGCTGTCCCCACTTTCCTTGAAAACTGTTTGATGTGATATGGTAAAACCTTATGTTTTATTTTTGTTTTGGGACTCTCTAGTTGTCTACCTCTGTAACTTATACTTTAAGTTTGTGACTCCTTAACCATCTAGTTCATATGCTACTATTTATTGTTTTGTAGCCTGGGACTCAACACTTTGCAGGGCTTTTACAGGGATGGGCAAAATACCTGTCTGCCTGGCCTCTGGCCTCAAGCCATAAGGGGCTTCTGACCCTCATGGCATTAGAATTTTTCAGGGACCAAATTTTGCCCCCAATACTCTTTCAGCACTCTATAGCATCCAAAAATCAGCTGACTTGACATATCAGAAACAATCAGGGGCCTTTCACACTACACAGTTATAGCATTATGATTCCACTTGCAATTCCATTACACTGAAATTCTGGGGTTTGTACTTGGGAGAGGGGCACCAGAGAAGCTTTCTGGCAGAGAATTCTAAATCTGCCCCCTAAGCTGTCTGTCTCAGGATTTCATAAGGATGCAGCCATGACAGTTAAAGTGTAATCATAGTGCTATAATTGTGTCATGTGTAAGGACCCAGGAGTCAGTTCTTATTTCAGTTCTATTTTCAAAATCTGAGTTCTCTGGAGGGTTGATCTGGAGGAAGTAGAATTGTTAAATCCACTGGTTGTAAATTTCAGAAACAGAATTTTACTTTTTATAGACTCACCCCCTATTTTTTTTAATGGGGGAGGAGTACAGAGGCTTTCAAGGGCCACTGGGACTAGGCATGGGAGACCAGGTTGAAGATACATGTCACTAGTGATGTTCTTCCTGTTCTTGCTCCTCTGTGAAGAATGAGATATTTCAACACGGTCACTCACTCAGACAAGCAAATGATTCCTGAAAATTTTCTGAAGAATGTGGGCTATAAACCCTCAGCTGTCTTTCTCTTTCTAACTCTTCTTGCAATTGTGGTGTGATCCATAAAACTCCCTTCCTAGTGGACTTTATCACACGTCAACCTATGTGCTTCCATCCCAAAAATGGTTAAAGTGCTGGCATTCCACAAAAGCAAGCCCATTTGCTATTGGTTATCACACACACGCAGCACAACAAGGGGTTAAAAGCACATTAAAGTGGGTCCAATGCGGATTTGGCTATCAAAAGGAGACAAACAAATCCCCATTGCCAGTGTAGAAATACCTTTTCTGAGCATGCTCAAAACTGTCATTTCCACAAGTGCCCCCCCCCCACATGCTCTGGGGAGGGGAGGGGATATGGGGGGAATCCTCTTTGCCACAGAAGCCCCAAAAGGAGGAAGGCAGAATGTGACTTCCATTTGCAAACTCCAAAACCACACACACACAGGGTCCATAGTCCTGCCTGATTCAATTGTCTCCTTTTCCATGGCATGTATTCCATGTCTCCCTCCTATCCAGAAGGACTTTCAAAATGCCGTCTCTCTGTCTTATCCCATTAGCTCTTCCCTTAATTAGAGGAGGAAAGATAGCCAGGGAGCCTAAAGAGGGGAGAGTGTGTGTTTAAGGGAAGACAGCAAGGCACCCTGGGAAATGAAGTCATCTGAGGCTTGCTTTCCACATGGCAGGCATGATGTGAAGGGAGTCAATTCACAGGCAAAATGGACACGCAAATCCGGTAATTTTGCGAATTTGCTTATTTCTTGATTCCCCTCACATTCTCCCTAGATCTTCTCTGGATTGGGTGCAACGTCATGTGATAAGCAACTGCAAAGTTGTCTCTAAAGCTCTGAATGACCCTGAATTGCCCCCACTTTAACTCTCCAGTTTCCCTCGTGTGATAAAGCCTAACAAGAATGAATGCCCTGTGTGTATCTTTACAATGGAATTCCCTCCCCCCGCTTGCAGCCAAGAGGAATAATTCAAATTGCCTTGACTGAGACGCACACAAGTAAATTAATGACTGAGGCACTGTTACTTTTATTATTTCAGCAAAAAAGGCCTGAATATCAAAATTATTTTTGAAGTGCCCCCACTGATACTTGTTTTGCAAATGAAGTGTCTGCAAATTCTCACACCTCTGCCAAGCAGGTGCTAAATTTCAAAGCTCATAAATACTTGAGTCAAGCACCAAGAAAATTGAAAAAAAAAAAAAAACCTTATCTTTAACAAACAGCAACAAGCTTTCATCACATCCCCAGATGTCACATTTTCCCATCCCTGCCTCATTGCCTAAGGATGCCTGGTAGGTGGAATTCTCCTTGCTCAAGCTGAATGAATAGACAAAAGTGGTGAAAATCTACCTTGCTCAGCTACTGTTTCCAATCGGGAATACCTGTTGGCTCTCAGCCATCCTTCACATGGTGACACATGGTGTGAAAGGAACTTGCAGAGCCTTGTGTGGAACAGCACTACTTCTGAGTAAAATAATTCTCATTGGCTCCAGCAGCCCTAAATTAGCCAGAATCATCAGGTCTTGCCCTCTGAGGTCCTGGCTTGTCAACTTGCCCCACAGGTTCCTGAACTGCCCCCACATTCCTCCTCCCAGCCACAAGTATCCTTCTCCTACCTGATGCGAAGAAATAAGCTGTCTGCGGCTGTTGCTTTTACAAGTAGCTGTAGCAGCCTGAAAATTATTTACACAGGATCAAGATTTTTGTTTTGTTAGGGGAGGTTGTTTGTTTTTGTTAGCCAGGATAGGTCAAATCATGTTCAGGACCAAAGGCCTAGAGGTTGACCCAGATATGTCAACCTGGTTAGGTACAGTTGCTGTCATTATTGATTTCACAGCCATATAATGGGTGGTGGGGAAAGTGTTGACTGGGTAATGTGAGGCCCAGAAAGCTGTCTCTCAGTCCGAGATGGATTCTGTTCCTAACTCTCCTCTCCTCCTGCTGAGATAACTGAGCACAAACTACTTTACCTCTTTGTTTGCAGTTTGCAGCAACTGAATTATGCCAGGGACAAAGGGGGAGGAAGAGAGACAGAATAGAATGTGGGGCAATAGAAGGTTAATTGGGACTGTGGCTGTCAGATTGGTATGGCTGGAGGATATGCAGACAACATGGTAGTAATTAAGAAATTCCACTGAGAGTTCAATTGCACTTGATTTAGATAGTGGGAACAATCAGAAAGTGCCAAGTGAATAAAGTCTTCAACCTGCAATTGCTACTATGGATGGAGATGATGTAAATGAAGTGAGGTGGTAACAAAACGCTCAACAGATTTATAAACAACAGATGGTGCTTTTACAGGCACAACTTAAGGCTATGGAAACACACATGAAACAGTTTAAAGGGACAGCTCTGCCAAGGATTGAAGTGAGCTTTTCCCTACCAAACAGAAGGGACAAGATGTTTTTTTAATCCCATTTTTGGATTCATTTCTAGTGATCAAGAAAGTACTGGCTTCTAGTCCATGGCATTGGTAAGGCTCAGATTACTTGAGCCTGTTACTTCCTGTGGACAGGAGTAGTGGCATCTACCTTGCTAGGTTCATGTTCAGACTTGGGGAGACCTTTTGGCCTATGGCCATCCTTCATGGCACTATGAGCTAACTTTCCTCCCTCTCTTCCCCATGCTGTCACTACTGCTTTTCTTGTCCCTTCCTCCCCACCTGGACTGGCTACATTCTTCCATTCTTATAATACTGTTGCTTACCTTCTGCCTGAAGCAGCACTAGTCACAAAAAGCAGTACACACTGCCCTCTTTAGAGCTGCCTACACCCCAAATGCCTTGATTTGAGGGCCAGGCATTGTGAACAAGGTGTCTGTAGAGACTGGCTCTGCTACTGGCACAGTAAAACTCCAAGAGCATTTCTCCAATAATGCTTTGTTATGAGCCTAAGTAGTTCTGGAGAGACTTGCTCTCTGGGTCAGGATTGGTGTTAATGTGGAGACTTTCAAAAGAGAGACCCAATTCATCACGCTTGGCACACTCTGCTCCCTGAGATGGCTGTGTTGCTCTGGGGAGCAGGTGAGGGCCCACCCTGACACAGTTTATTCACATCCTACATGGGAGATTTTTATAGGCTAGCTACTGACTGCATTGGTCTTTTCTGATCCAGTGTGACTATTCTCATGTTACTATAAAACTCTGATTTCCTCTAAGCAGACAGGAGGTATCCTTAAAAACATAACCCACATCCAACCAAACTTTACCAACCTAATCAGCTTTACATGCAACAATATGAAGGCGGGTTATAGATCGCCATTTTGGACGTCCTCAGGATGTCCCATTTTTAAAAAGGGGCGTCTCTTCTATACGCCCCTTTCCCTATCACGGACTCAGTCCGTGACAAATGGCAGCAGCCGTTCCACACGGCCGCCGCCATTTTTACATCTTGGACGCATAGCGTCCAGATGGGTCGTGCTGGTTATGATATCGTGAGTGCGCCATGGGCGCCTCGCGATGTCATAACGGCGCCGTAGGAAGAAGCTCCATTTTGGAGCTTCTTTTTTGCTCCACGAGGGAGTCGCACGGTTTGTATGCTGCGACTCCCTCGCGGAGCAAAGAGCAGCGCTGGCAGACCGCTGCAAAGTGGCGGTTTGTAACGCCTCTATATTTCCAAAAATGTTATACCTGTAAAAAGGTTGCAATTACATGTACATAAGATCACTACTACAGAACTGTATGGGGGAAAGGGGATGGCTATTGAACAGTGTAAGGTTTGGGTCCAAGACTGAAGGGAAGGAGGTTCTGGGGATGTCATGTCTTTGTCAGTATATCAAATAAAATCAAGGGAGAAATTAGTGACAGCCTTCACTAATTAAGGAGGAGAAATTGGATCTGCACCACAACATGGATAAATAGTTCAGGGGCAACAACACCATGGTCTAGATACATGTTTTTTTTTTCTCTGATGGATAATTTTAATCAGGAAAGTGATGCAAGGGAAAGGAGGTGAATTACCCGTCTCACGCCTTCATGCTGTCCTGCCACTGGACATGCATGGGTTTAAAAATACCCATGTGTAAGAACACACAAGCATCCAAACACATGGATCTGCAGGCCAGCTTGGCTGTCTTTACTCAACATAACTGCAATTTTTTCATAGAAGTTAGTCCATGTAATTCAATGGGACTTCCTTTGAAATAAATGCACATAAGACCTGGCTGCACATTACCAAGAAGAATCTAACATCAAAATACAGTGCATGTGAGGTTTTTAAAATACTGCCATCAAGATTATTTAGAGCAAGTAGTTTTGCGAATAGCTGGTGAGCAATTTCGAAGCACAATTGAAAGATAATTGTAAGACCCTTTCCACAGGTTGATTTGCACTTAATGTGACCTGAGAAATGTAAAAGCAGCTAGTCTATCCCATCAATGAAAGCCGCACTGAAAATAATGTGTGTTAATGCATTTTGTGTGGAAACACTTAACAGATGGACAAGATGCCAGAAGGATGGCACTGGAGAGTCAGCAGGTGGACAGAGAAACCAGTGATGGCTGGTTCCCATCAGATTAACAAACAGAAATATCTTGAAGAGAATACAAGCTGGCCATGAAACAGGCTGGCATGATCCAGCAAGGCAAGCAAAAATAACTTGGATATAATTTTGTAGTCAAGTTAAAAAGTATTTAATGGATAATAAAATGAATGCTTCTCTCCACTAAGTGTATGCAGCTACCCTGAGAATAAATATATGGGGCATGTTAAAAATATAATTTAAAGTAGCAGAGTATCTGAAATAGGATCTGGGAGTATCACAAGATAGGAAGTGTTCCTATTAAATTCCATCCAAAAGATCACACAGATAAGTGTGTAGTGGGGAAATCAGAAGATGTTGCCAAAACCACTAAGTTGGATCTACACCTCTTGTTATGAAAATGGAGTGACAATTCTTTATAAAGAGAGATCTGTTCCATCAACAGAATCTCTTTTAATGAATCAAATAAAACCCTTGGTCCAATGCATTGTATCCAGTAATGTGTGCTTTGCTTGAACCACAGCCATTTCTTTATTTATGACTGGACTGAGGAACCTGTAGTCCTCCAGGTATACCTGAACTACAGTACCTATTATCCCTGGCCAGTGGCCATGCTGGCTGAAGCTGATGATAGAAATAGTAAATGACATTTGATGATCTAAAAACTGCTTGCTCTTGATTATTATGTATTTAGTTCTATCATCATCATTCATCTACTGAATATGACAATGAGACATTCATATGAAAATGAACTAAACAGCTAGAACTACACCAGAAAAGGAATTGGGTTATCTGTTTTTATGTAGATATCATAACACTACCTAACATTTGTTATAGTAAAAGGTATTAATTACCAGAACGTGTTGTTTGTAGCAAGTTACCTACAAGCTTTACTCACCATAAATCATGCTGGACATAGTATGTCCATATTTGTTTGTATTTTCAGATTGCTAAAATCTTGCCACAGTATGAGTCAGCAAAGGGTCCATTGCAGACAGCAAATCTTCAGCAAGACAGAAAACAGTGTGGCTGTCATCTAGCAGATACCTCGAGTAATTCTACATATTCATTTCAGATCAATTTAACATTACTGCACTAAACCAAAATTAGAACACTGTAGATTCAGTTACAGTTGCTACATGAAAGAATGCAAATGTGATTCAAAATAAAGTGACAATAGCGAACCATAATAACCGCACTGCAACAGTTTGCAGGATGATAAACTCAACCCATCATTGGACCAGCTGCTTCTTGGTTTTCCTGCCTCTGACTGGAATTTTGCCACTGACAAGGTCTATGAATTTACAGTCTGAAAATGTTCAAAAGCAGCTGTATTAATCTCTTGTGGCATAAAAAGGAGGCAGGAAGGGGAAGGAGGGGGCAAAGAAAAAGTAAGATGGCAGCACCTTTAAGACTAACTGGTTTTTATTTTCTCATGTGCTTTCATGGCTATGAAACCATTTCAAATGCAGTACAGAGTGATAATAAACACTCAGATAAAAAGCATATTTACATAATTGTGGGAGTGGGATAGAATGTAACAGGAGCCAGAATAATGCAAATCTTTCTTGCCCTAAATTATTTAAAGGGCTGAATAAGGTGATTAGGTCTTTCAGATCTTTATAATGGTCAGTTAGTGTTAATGTGGGAAAGCAATGAATCTGCTTACTAAAAGTAAGTTTCCCATTGTTCCAAAAATCTCTTAGAATATTCCTTTTGTTATACGTACAGTAGCTCCCCAAGCTTAATTCAGCTAGGTCTCTGTGATAGAAGCCTGGTCGGCATGCTCATCCAGGATCAAATCCTGAATCAGTGGTGTTTTACCATTTACTGACCTGG
Organism: Sceloporus undulatus; assembly: GCF_019175285.1. Lineage (NCBI taxonomy): Eukaryota > Metazoa > Chordata > Lepidosauria > Squamata > Phrynosomatidae > Sceloporus > Sceloporus undulatus. Next base: position 94,388,906 of record NC_056525.1, read on the forward strand.
CATTGAGCAGTAGCATTTTCAGCCCAGGGGGCCTGTTGCCAAGGCAATCCATACTATTTGAATTGGGGTCAGTTTGGGAGTAACCAGTGGCCTATGTGTCTCTCTTTTACCAGAATGATAGAACTGATTTTCCCTACCATATCTCCCACTGCCCATTATTGTTGTAATGGCTGCTCCCTGGACTGTTTCCCCTCCCTTGCCCTTCTTGTAGCACATATTGTACTGCTGGCAGGCCAGGTGTTTGAGGTTGACAACTCAAACCAGTAACCCCAACAAACCAGAGGGACTGGCCCTCACCCTCATTCCCCCTGAAGCAGCTCCACCAAAGGGGCACCCTCCCTTTGGTGTCACCCCCTTCAGAGGCGAACCCGCTGGCAGAGAGCCCACCACAGCAGGCACCCAGCTTTTTATTCCCTTGGCGGGGGAGAGGTAGTCCTACCTGGCTCAAGGACGTAGCCAGGATTTTGGGAAGGGGGGGGTCAAGACTAAGTGCCACCATTTTGAGAGGCTAAGAGCCCCCCACCAGACACAAAAAGAGGGTTGAGCGTTTACCCGTGACACCTTGATGGCACCACTTTAACTTCCGTTATGGCTTCGTGCAATGGAATCTTGGGATCTGTAGTTGAGTCATCTGTCAGGTGCCACAACAAACTACAAATCCCAGCATTTCACAACATGGAGCCAAGGGCAGTTAAAGTGGCATCAAACTGGATTATTTTTTCAGTGCATTTTGAAAAGCTGTGAAAAACCTTGGTTGCAGCCACACTGCAGAATTAATGCTATTTGACACTGCTTTAACTGTCATGGCTGCATCCTATGGAATCCTGGGATTTGTAGTCTGTTGTGGCACCAGAGCTCCTTGAAAAAGAAGGCTAAATATCTCCCAGAATTCTACAGGACTGATTCATGACAGTTAAAGTGGTATCAAATTGCATTAATTCTGCAGTGCAGATGCAGCCCTTGTGTATCAAACGTGTTCTATGCTTCATTCTAGAAGAACTTGCATTCTAGAGGAACTAGAATGCATCTTAAGTCATGGAACAAGATCTTGAATAAGAAGCTACACTAACAAAAGGATGCCTCTACATTCAGTTCAATTTTCTATCACAAAGCCCTCTGACTTGTGGAAAAAGCAATTCTGGATCTAACCCATATTGTACTTTAAAATAGTGTAGTGTAGTGCAGCATAGTGTATGTATTTATTTAATTGCTGCCCTGTCTTTGTCATGGCATGAGATTCAAAACAATGTACAATAATTTAAAATGAAACTTTAGTTAAAAACTTATTTTATAAAAATTAAAAAAAATGAATAACAATTCTGTTTAAAAGACACATGACTAAAACAGTTTAAAACAGATTTTTAAAGTAATCAGTAGGCTACAAGACAAAAACATAGCACACTTCTTTCAAACACCCTGCTGATATATGAATCAATGTCAAAGGCCTGCCAAAATGGAAAAGTCTGAGCCTGTCGGCAGAAAAAATGCAAGGAGGGGACTAGCCAGACCTCTGTTACACAGCCACCCAAGCTGTGAGAAAGTTGTCTCTCATGTTTCTATGTCCTCACTAGTTAGGCCTATAATGGTGGTGGGTATGAGTGAAAGCCCTCCCCTGAAAATCTTAAAAACTTCGACTGGCTAATAGAATCATAGAGTTGGAAGAGATCACAATGGCCATCCAGTCCAACCTTTTGCCATTAAAGCACTGGTCATCAAGCCTCTGTTTAAAAACCTCCAAAGAAGTAGGCCCCACCAGACTCCAAGAGAGCATATTTCACTCTCAAAAATCTCGCCATCAGGATGTTCATCCTAATATTCAGGTGGAATCTCTTTTTCTGTAGTCTGAATCCAATGTTCCTTCTTTGGAGTTCTTCTCTGTGAGACAGCAGAAAACAAGCTTATTCCCTCTTGTAAATGACATCCTTTTAAATATTTAAACATGGCTATCATGACACCTCATGACATACCTAGCCCTCTAAGGACTTTTTTACACAGTGATCTATGTGCTTCCATCCTGAAAATGGTTAAAGTAATGGCATCCCAGAAAGCAAGCAAATTTGCTAATGCTTATCACACAGAGAGCACAACAAGGGGTTAAAAGTAGTGGGTCGAAAGCAAATGTGGGTTTCATATAGATGAGGACAAACCTCCTTGCTAGCTTGGAAATAACTTTTTGGTGCATACTCCAAACTTTTATTTCCACAAGTACATACACACACATGCTCCAGAGAAGGATGGGAAACGGGAAGGAAAATCCTCTTTGCCCCAGAAGTTGTTTCAAAGGATGGCAAACTGAGGTTTCCCTTTGCAAACTCCCTCAAAACCGCATGCAAACACACACAAGAGAGAAAAAGGACAGGGCTGATCCATAAACTTGCCTGATTTCAGTGAGGGCTGAAACTCCTAGATGCCCTCCTTTTCTAAGACGTATCCTCCATTTCTCCCTCCTGTACAGGAGGAATTCCAAAATGTCCTCTCTCTTGCTCTCTCACCAGCTGTTCCCTGCTGCAGGAGGAAGGAGACCAGCCATGCAAGGGAAAGAAAAAAGTGGTGTGTGTGTGTCCCTCCCTTTAAGAACAAGGCTTTCTCCCTCTCCTTGGCCCAGCAAGCAACCCTGGGAAATCTGGGAACAGGGAAATCGGGGACATGGTTTTCAGACTGCTGCAATTATGTGAAGAGGGTGAATTCATGAATGAGTTGGACATGAAAAGACGGTATTTTTGAGAAAATGGTTATTCCCTGATTCACCTCACTTTCTGTCTGGATCCTGGCTAGTTTGTGCACAGCATCGTCTGAAAAGAAATTGTGAAATTGTCCCTAATGCTGTGGATGACCCTGCATTGTGACCAGTTTAACCTTCCAATTTTCCCTGTGTGAAAAAGTCCTAAGATGCTCCTTACTGGGCATGGTTTTCCAGACTTTTCATCATTTTGATCACCCTCCTCTGGAGGCATTCCAGCTTGTCCACGTCCTTCTTGAGTTGTTGTGACCAGAACTGGACACAGTATTCAAGAGTAATTCTGACCAAAGCACTATTACTTCCCTTGATCTACACATGACACTCCTATGGATGCAGCCTAGGATCAATTTGTTTTTCTAGCTGCCGCATCACACTGTTCACTCATGTTGAGCTTGTGTTCTACTAAGATTCATAGATTTCTTTCTCATGCACTGCTGTCAAGTCAGGTGTCATCCATCCTATATCTGTTCATTCTATTTTTACTGCCCATGTATAGGGACCTGCATTTCTCTGCCTTGAAATTCATTTGGTTAGTTTTGGCCCAGCTTTCTAATCTATTAAGGTCGTTTTGAATTCTTGTATAGGGAGACAATATCCTTCAGATAATCGGGATTTAAGCAGTATAAAGCTTCAAAGGTCAAAAACAGCACTAGTGTAGTGAATATAATTTGTTGTTGTGTGCCTTCATGCCATTTCTGACTTATGGTGACCCTAAGGTGAACCTATCATAGAGTTTTCTGGGGGTGAGAGTGTGTGACTCACTGTAGGTCACCCAATGGGTTTCCATGGCCAAATGGAGAATTGAACCCTGATCTTCAAAGTCATAGTCCAATGCTCAAGCCACTACACCATGCTGGCTCTCTGTATATTCTAACATATCATATTCTGTCTTATTATATATGATCAATATTTTTTCTGCTAAAAAGGATAGCGGACTGTTCCTAATCCTAAGGAATCTGAAGCTGGAACATTCTTTGAACTTTATACCAGTAAGTTAGAGGCAACTCTGTTTCCAGTGTTGCATAAGGAAGTACCCTATGCCTCCTTGTATATATTTGCTAGGCAGCACAATGGCTGCTAGACACCAACAGGGCATAACAATATAAAATACCACCACCTTCAGCCTCTTTCTCCAACATAGACCTCTGTAAAAGTGAACTGGGGAGATTTTACATTCTGCCAGCTTCCAATACATTTTTAGTCTGAAATGAGCACATTGTTCACCCAATGATCTGTTATCTATAGATGCTGTCAGCATCTGTGAAGAATCAAGAAACTGATTCTCCAAAAAAAGAAATTTGGAGAGTGCTGTGTATTAGAATGATATTGAATCAGCTTTTCTCTCCTCACCCTCTTCTTAGACCATTACAAGGATTAAATCTTGTCTGGCCCCTTCCTGATCTGAAAACAGTTTTACATGATTTAACAAAATCTAAACAGGATTAGTGTAATTTGCAGTTCACAGTTCTGCCAATGTCCGCCATTATGGAAACTGCATTTGCTTCTGAATGTAGCAGCAGCAGCTGGAGTGATCTCTGGCACTTTTTGAAATGAGCACACATTACCTTGGTCATCAAGCCTTTTTGCTGGGAAAAGACTATAAGCTTACCTTTTAGAATTATAGCCCCATAATAGTTTGGGGATTGATTACCTCAGTCAACATTTTGTCTTTTTTTAAAAATACAATTTCACCATTATGGGCCTACCCCAGCCATCCAATAGGTGACTTTCTCTGGTGCATAGGACCATTAACTCTCAATGGTGTCCTATGGAAAAAGAGGGGGATTGGGGGTGCTCAGTGCAAAGATCAATAGCTTTAATGCTGCCCTTTTTATTTTCTCTATATCTCTAAAAATTCTTCTATTGGAAGAACAGTGTCAGTTCATGCCTTCCCCCCTTCTCCAATTCTGTTACATAGCCATTCTAAAAAAAAAAAAGTCCTGGATACTTCCCACAATAAAATTTAACCACATATAATAAACATTTAATTAACACATTTAAGACTCAGAGATTCTAGTAGGAGAACTAAGCTTGTCTTAGAACTGGCAGCTTAGGTGTCATCTGCTTTGCAAAAAAAAAAAAAAAAAAAAAGCGGTGCAAATTGACACCGCTTTAGCTGCCACAGCTCCATATTATGGAATTCTGGGATTGGCAGTTTTGAAAGATATTTACCCTTCCTTGTCAGAAACATTTGATACCACAATAAACTACAAACTGCAAGATTTCATGGGATAGAGCCATGGCAATTAAAATAGTGTCAAATTGCATTATGTCTACTGTGTGGATGAGTCCTCAGGCATACACTTTATAGGCGGGTTACATACCACCCAAAAGTATGTGCTCGGCACGTACTAGCGTTAGGAAGGGGCGTCCTTTCCAGACACCCCTAAACCTAGTACGTGCCTAGCATGTACAAAATGGCAGCGCCCGTTCTACATGGGTGCCACCATTTTGACATAGTGCCACCATTTTGACCTTTTTGGGCAGTCTGTAAAGTGCCATTGATTGATTATCTTGAATTTATACCCCACCTTTCTCCTGAGACTGGATACACTTTGCCTCCAAAGGTTGCAGATTTCATCTTCCAGCATCTCTTTGTTGTGCTGTGTCTTCATGTCATTTCCAATTGATGGTGATTCTAAGCTGAACCTATCACAGCATTTTCTTGGCAAGATTTGTTCAGAGGGAGTTAGCCATTACCTTCCTTTGAGACTAAGGCTGAGTGACTTGCCCAAAGCCACCTAGTAGGTTCCCATGGCCAGGAATTTGAACTCTGGTCTCAAGAATCATAGTCAATATGGAGTCATTGCTCAAATCATGCTAGCTTTAAATGTACATTTAAGTCTGTTGTTGTTGTGTGCCTTCAAGTTGTTTTCAATTTAAGTCGACCCTAAGGTGAACCTATCACAGGATTTTCTTGCATGTTTTTTTTCAGATGGGGTTTGCTACCAGTCCTATGCACCATCCCCTGAGACTGAGAGAGTGTGAATTGACTGAAGTCACCCAGTGGGTTTACATGGCTGAACCAGGACTCAAACACTTGTCTCCAAAGTTCTAGTCCACAGCTGTTGGCAAAACATCAAGAAGAAACTTTTCTAGAACATGGCCTAATAGCCTGAAAAACCCACAAAAATCTATTCTAGTCCAGTGCTTGAACCACTACACCACACTGGCTGCTAAACATTTAAGTACAGATATAATAATAATAATAATAATAATAATAATAATAATAATAATAATAATAATAATAATAATTTTATTTGTATACCGCCCTTCCAATTATCAGGGCGGTGAACAGCAAACTACGGCCTGTTACAGACTGCCAAAATAAAGCTGCTTCGGGTCTCTTTGGAGGTATGCTATTTAAATGATGCATGGGTCCTAAGAGTCCGGAGGTCGCACCAAAGCCACACTCCATTCCTAAGCACTGGAGGGCAGCTTTGGTGCAGCTTCCAGATTCTTAGGATGTGTGCATCATTTAAACAGCATACCTCCAAAGAGACCCGAAGCAGCTTTATTTTGGCAGTCTGTAACAGGCCAGAGATAGAATAAAAATACAGATACATATATCAAACAACAATATTAAAATCAAACTACAACCCCAGCATCAACATTAAAACCTCATCAACCAGCTGCCATCGCTGTCGAAGGGTAAGGGGAGACTAACTGGAACTAGATTCAGGGAACGCCAACCGGAACAGGAAGGTTTTTAGCTCCCTCCTGAACTGGGCCAGGGAGGTGGTTGAGCGGAGCTCTAAGGGCAGCGTATTCCAGAGGGTCGGGGAGACGATGGTATATGACCTCCTTGTTGTGGAGGCTAGTCTAGCCCCTGGGACCCTCAAAAGTTGCTGCCCAGATGTTCTGAGGGTGCGGGGCGGAATGTACATGTGATGACCAACCTGGAATAATGAGATCAGACACAAAGTTGAGGCTAAATAAGGGCCGCTTTATTGACCTATTTACAATGTAATATTCCTGGAAGAAGCAACAGAGGGAGCAAGCTGATGTGGGTTCAGCTGTGGCCAGGTGTCATTCCATGACTACTCTGCAGCCTTTCCATGAGCGACACACCTGATCCCGGGGGCAGACTATTAACTGGGTTGCTCCCTGGCCGGCCTTCTGCTGGAAGGTGAATCTGGGTGCTCCCACCCAATACATGGGACTTTACAAGTGAGAGCACAACCCCAGATCCACCTCGAGGCAGTTCCAGAGTTTTACCCTACACCCACAAGGGGGTGCCAAAGGTGTACACCAAAACTCTTACCTTCTCCCTCTCTACCTGTCATGGACAAGGTACAGGCATCTGCTAAGTCCCTTTTCCCCATCAAGCCAGCCAATATAGCACTCTCTCTAGTATCTATTATAGTTTTGGCTGCAGAAACCTAGTGTCAGTCAAAACTGACAATGCTTAGCTAAGCAGACACATAGTTTGGCCTAGTAGTTAGATGGAAAAGTTCACATAGTATGTTCTAACACATATAAATGATTAATTACAAGAGTCCCACCAACCAACTTGGCATATAATGAAAATTTCTGTGTATTTTTGATGATTATTGGGAAGGGGGTGGTCATGTAAAAAATAAAATAAAATAAAACCAAATAACATTAGGTTGTGTTTTAAAAAGACTTTGCACAAGATGTGGTATGTTTTACACAGAAGAAAACTTTCTGTGCAAAAGTGTATTTGTGGAAAAGATCTTTTTTTTTTTTTCTGAATAGATTTTTTCACAGACAAAAAGTCCAGAAATGAAAAGGTCCTAAACCTTTGTGGCATATGCCCTTTTCCTCAACAAGCTGTTTGAATACTGAGTAGGTGGGGGGGGGGGGAATGCAAGAATACGTTATATCCCTAGCATGGAATAAGAAAGTTTCCTATGTCAACCTCTCCCAGTAAATTCAATGACATATAAAGTGCGATAAAATTAATTTTGAAAAAATTGATATGCCAACCCTATCTGTCTGTCTGTCTATCTGTCTTTTACTTGGAGACATTCGTTCTAATTATTTTATATCCCAACATTCTCCCCAGTTGGTATTCATAACAGGGTTTTTGAAAATGCAAATAAAAACACAATATGTTATACTATTAAGACATAATTAAAGAAATTATCATAGCAAAACACAAGAAAATTAGAAGTGATTTCAAAAATTACATCAATCAAAAATATAGCACACACACATACCATTAAAAGCTCTTTCTTCAACAGCCATGCAGTTGTCAAAAAGCTGCCTTATTAAAACGATCTTTACACACCTGCACAAGAGGAACAGAAAGGAAACCAGCCTAACATCCTTTGGAATGAAGTTCCTCAACATGGGAGCAGACACCAAGAGAGGTCTCTCTTTCAGCATCACAAAATTATTTATTACAACAGTTTAACAAGTATAGCAGCCCATACTGATGAGATACTGTATAACCATGTTTCCATATTATGAAATGGGATTACCTCTATTGTGCTGTAATATATATTATGAACCACTTTGGCTGGCATATTGAGAGAAAGACAAATTATTAACTAAGGAGATTATCACACTAAGTTTAAGGAGCCTTTTCCCTGACAGAATACAGGTGCCTTTAATTTTAAGAATGGGTGTTATTGCACTCAGCTGTGGCTGGGCAAATGCAGCCCAGATGCCAGCCAGGTTTATCCTGCTGCTTTTCAAAAATTGGATTTTCCTGTTCTTGCAAAGCTGCAGAAAAAGCCCAGCTGGCATCTGGGCTGTATACAGGTTGCAGTTGCCCAGCTGCAGCTGAGTGCAGTAACACCCATTTTGAAAATTAAAGGCACCAGTATTCCATCGGGGATAAGGCGCCTTAAACTATCAATGTGATAATCTCCTAAGGCTAGCATTCTATATTGCAATTACAAATCCACAACCATTGCATAGTGGTTTGAGTGTTGGATTATGACTCTGGAGGCCAGGATTTGAATCCCTGCTGAGCCATGAAACCCACTGGGTGACCTTGAGCAAGTTCCACTCTTTTCAGCCTCTGAACCCACTCTGAAGAAACTTGCCAAGAAAACCCTGTGATTAGAATACTGCCATAAATAAGGAATAATATAAATAAATATACTATCACCATGATCATCACCATTAGCTGGCAATGTCAGGGATGTCTGTTCATTGAAGTAAAATAAATTTTTGTAGTTTCTCGAAGTATAATGACAATGATTGCTGGAGGCTACAATCCTATTCATACAAGCTTGAGAGAAAACACTTGTCATATAAAACTGTGGGACATATATAAAAATGTTTAGGATTGTATTGTAAGTGTTTTAGATTATTCATGGCAATACAAAATGTTTAGATTTTTAGTACTAATTGAATTCCATGAATTGAATCAATACTTACATAGATTTACTCTTGTGTTGTACATTTCAGCCATAAATAGTGGAGATTACACTTTAAAGAAGCACTTAAAATATTCATTAGCCTTGAAAGCCATTTCACATTTTTATCTGCAGATCAAAAATTAATTGGATTGGATTTGCACTGAGGTGGAATTTCTCCCAAAGCAAATAGTAGCTTCAGAGAAGGGGTGTTTGTCAGGAATACATTAGGGGAGAAAGGGTTAAAAAAAACACTGCTGCAAAACTGGTGAATTATCATGCACACACCCCTGCTGATGCTATTTGCCTTTGAAAAATCTACGTATTAAATGCAAAGATCCATTTAACATCACATCTCGCTTGGCCTTTTGTGGAAGGCACTAGATGAGAAAGATCATTAAGTCCTGAATCCTGTTAGTGCATTACAATAGCAGTGGCACTTTTTTCCAGGGTTGCACAGTGGTGGCAAGGGAAGGCAGGCAAACTGTGCCAGTTGTAACAGCCTATTTCTTCAGTGCCTTAATTCCATCATGGCTGCTCCTTTCCTTTTCCGTCTGTGTAGTCAATAACAGCGTAGTGCACCAACAGTATTTCGGTCTAAGACTGTAAACCTTAGTTGCATTGTATTTAGGATCAGGCTATCAGCCAAACAGGGCCTAGCTAAAGGTTGATGTGGGGTTTTTTAATCATGTTATTAAATTTTTTACTCCTCTGTACACTCAAAAAGGTTTCTTCAAATTATTCCAGCAATTACTGATGAGGACATTCACCTAGAGGGGGGAAATATATTGATTAATTCAATGGAGGAGGAAGTGAGCTATTTCCTTAATATTTTAAGGGACAATTCCACCCCAACCCACCCCCCACCAGAAATAGGTAGCTTGGATCAAATAGAGTTCTAGAAAGGATTTTTGCAGTGAGGTAAAAAGTAACAAAGACCTTTGACATTCTTGGCTAAACTGTCTACTGCAGCTGCACTCCCATTAAAAGGTAATTTGGCTTTTAATGAACTAGATTAAAAGGCCTATCTAATTTTAATGCCTAATAGTGTCTCATATATATATAGTTAGTAATAAAATTCAAAGTGGCAAAGGATGGCTGTATGTTTTAGTCTCCAGTAACAAGAGTATATTTGTACAGATATAATTCCAAAGAAAAATGGCTATCATTCATATAATTACCATTTTCATAATATACATTTTCATGATAGAGGTGGTTTGGCCTAGTATGCACAGGTTTTTTTCCTCTACAGTTTTAGTGGAAGGAATTGATCTTATTGCTTTATTGCTGTCCAGTTAGAAAGATGTCATCATGAGCACCAGTGGCATCCCTAGCATTGGTGTCATCCTGGAAGGGAATTACAAGGGGGAACAGCCTACCCTACTCCTCCCCCTTGTCCAACTCATCTGTCACCCCTCCCTGCCTGCCATTCACCCACTCAGATGCCCACCCAGAGCTGTTGGCACACTGGGCAGACAGGCAGGCAAATGAGGCAATGGGAGGGGAAAGAAGAGGCATGCACTCCCCTTCCTTCTTCAATGCCCTGGTTCCATTATTTGAGAGAGCCACAGCAGCAGAAAAGTTGTGAAGGGTGCAGGGGGGCCCAACTGAGTGTCAACTCTCCTCTGAAGTGTCACCTGGTGCAGTCTGAACCCTCTGTACCCCCTAGTGACACCACTGAAGAGCACAAATCCACAGCAACCCAAAAGAGTGGGAAGAAAAATGTTCAGTATGGCACATTCTTGTTGAAGATGGACATTGTAAGAAACATTAACAGACCTCCCTTTTAATTCACATTTATGAGTTCACATATGCCTCACAATGAATATGTGTTTTTGAAATTATTCATGTCTACTCAGAAATAATCCTCAGTGACTTCAATGGGAGTTACTCCTTGTTCAGTGAGTATAGGAATGTAGCTTAAAAGTCTTTTGTTGTTCTTGGTCCTTCTAAATTTTCATAAAAGGGATGTCAAAATAGAGACTATAGGCGCGTTACAGAGTGCCCAAAATGGGCACTCTGCCGGCGCCACTAGTTGCTGCATTTGGGAACCACAGCGGACAAACTGCGTGATTCCTGGACGCAGCAAAAAGAAGCCGCAAAAAGCGGCTTCTTTTTGCGCCTCGGATGTGGTGCCACAAGTCACTAGTCACGCACTCGCGGCGTCACTTCCGCCACGCGACGTGCAGGTGCTAGGCATCCACGACGTCAAGATGGTGGCACCCATGTAGAATGGGTGCTGCCATTTTGTATGTGCCGATTGCGTACTAGGATTAGGGGCTTCAGGAAAGGACACCCCTTTCTAACCCTAGTACGCACTTGGTATGTACTTTTGGCCCGTGCGGAACAGGCCACAGTTTTCTTCTCATTTATCTCAGTCTTTAGCCCTGTTCAGGCATTCAATACGCCTTCTCTCAAGCAGAACTGCATGAGAAGGACAGTGGGACCATACCTTATTTTCTCTTTTATATTCTAATCGCTCAGTTTCTCTGGATTCCTTGTGTTTTACCTATGCAGTAAATAGCTTCCTCTCACTGGGCAGCCCCTTCGTACATTTTAAAACCTTGATCATGTGTTTCCAAAATCATATGGGGAGCCCAGATGAACAGAAGAGGTTCCTTACTACTACTATTCACCATTCAGTGGCTGGAAGGCAGAGGAACCAAGCAAAGGGGACACTGAAGAGAGACTAAGGGCAGTTCTCTTTACACAGTTACGATCTTGTGGGTGTTTATATGAATGTCAGAACAAGTCCTATACTTCTACCCACCTATTCAGCACAGTGAAGCAGAGTTTCTTATTCTGTTGGCTTTGCAGAACCACGAACACCTGAAGCTTTTCATCTACACATGCTATGCTATTCAGTTATTGTTGTTCCCAAAGGGAAACTCCCTGAAGGAAAGCAACACAGGAGCAACCCAAGAATAAATGTATTCAAAACTGAAAGGTGACTGATCTCAAAAAGCCCATAGAAGTTCCAACCATAAATGGCCCTTCATTAAGAGACTCAGTACCAGACAAACATTAAGATACACCATACAGGCTTTTTAAAAGGTTACATCAATGGAAAAACACAGTTGTCTCTTACTGAAAGATCAATAATAAAATTATATTTATTTTTTAAATAAAAATCTATGCTAGAGGAACTTTAAGAAATATTTTCAACATCAGAGGTACTAAAAGGGAATTAATATTTTACAACCATCTCATTGGACCCTTATTTATGTATGAAGTAGTCTCTGTGTAAGGGAGGAGGGATACTGGCTGGCCCCTGCATGCATCAGCAGAATTAGTAAGGCTGCAGAGCTTGACTCCATAATTAAAATCATGAATTCTTTCAATGTGGGGATTCTGGTGAAACATCCTCTGCTGTTTTGCCCTGTTGAAAGACCATCTTTGCCTAAAATGCATTTGGGCTTGTCAGCTTAGGAACTATGAAGAATTCTGCCTTACGTCCCTTCCTTACTGGTTGTTCTTGTAGTGAATTAATGTTGGCCTAGATCTGGGAGGCATGAGCTAGAACCACTTAGAAATATCCTGAGCTTTAACACTTTTCCCTCGGTGCAGCTTCCAGCCCATCTGTATGCCCTGCTGCCAAAGTGGACGGAAGCTGCTCTGTTAAATTGCAAGCTGATTGCTTCAAGAGATTTTGTGCTAGATGTACTCCACCCATTCCCAAGATATTATAAATTTAGGAAATGTGTACACTCAAGTGAGTGCTCTGCCTTGCCAATGAATATTGCCTTTGTCCTGCTATGAGAGGCAGTTGGTGAATCCCATATCAATGGAGTGGCAAATCCACTCCAAGTTTAACCAAGGTTTTAAAGGAAACATCAAAAGTGTTGAATCCTATTCTGAAATAGTTCCATCACAGTCAAACCCAGGCATGTATTCTCATATTCCATTATTCCAGAGCTTCCTGCAGTTGTCTGGGTGACAGAGCTTCTGTCACAGGATTCAGCAGCACTTTTTGTTCCTGCTCTCTGACTGCTGGAACTTTTCTGCTTCTGACCTGAGCAAGACTTCATGCTGCTCCTTATGGTGTTTGAGTAGACTGTTGATATGGTAATGCCTGGCAATTTTCCACCATTCATTTGTCGCCTACAGCAAAAGTCGACAGCACTTTCACCTCATAGGGGTTCTGGATAATGTTCTGTCTTCTCTGTGGTGATTAAGCTGTACAGACAGCCCAAAAGAAGTGGCTCTTTGCCGCCCCTGGATGGGCGGGGTTGGGGACGCAGCAACTAGATACCACACCCCCAACCCGCTGGGAAAAGAAGCCCCCAAAAGGAGCTTCTTTTGCCAGTGCTACAGGAGTGCCATAAGGGTTGTGTCATGCCCTCATGATGCTCCCCGTGCCCAGTGCTGTTTGTGCACCATGTGCAAGGCACATCATCATTGTGAGCCCCATCTAAACGGTGGCGCACCAAGATAGCACCCACAGCATGCAGTGGGGCTCAGGAGCATGCAAATGCTCCACTCTACCTACTTTCAGCCCCAGTCACCTGCTTATCGGGCCTAAATCACCAGGGACTACTGAGGGACCCATTCAAGCCCATTTCCAGCCCATGCCCAGATCATGCAAAAAAAAGCCCTCCTAAATCTTATTTGTGCGGTGGGTTGACATTCTCCTACTATTATGAAAATTGCTGTCTCTTACAAGACTTACTTACAAGACTTAATTTTTTATTGTTTATCCCACCTTTCTTCCTGCTCATAATTCATGGCAACTCACACTTAAAACAGAACCCAATTTAAAATTGCCAAAATTGTAAAAATGAAATAGAAGATAGAAAATTATTCTCTCTTCCTTTGGCCCCAGGAACACATGGGAATTTCCAGCATTACTTCTCTCATGATGCCTCTTGAACCATTAATCTAAATCAGATATAGTGATAGTAATTATAATTGTAAAAACTTTAAATGATATATAAATTAGGTTATTTGGTTCTTTCTCCACCAATATGAATAAAATGGGCACTAAAGTAAAAGAGTTTGCTCTGCTTTACTATAGGTATGAACATGAAATGTAAGAATAATATACAGTATGTGTTAGATGAATAAAATAAATATTTGTTGTCAGTCTAGATGAATCCACAACTAGAGTTCTGGTTGTAAAAACTAATCACACTGAGAAAACAATTCAGACACCTAGCAACAATTGTGACTAATTGTGATGAGGTGGAGGTAGAGAGAGAATACATAAAACTCAAGTGACTACAAAAAAGGAGTTACTTTCAAATTGACAAGAAAGGCTAACATGATTAAGCTAGGTTTCTCAACTCAACAATACAAAAAATTGGAAAATAAAAAAGACAAATGTTCAGAAACTAAACTGAGACAACAGCCAACCTCAATGCAAATCTACACTACAGTTTTCTACACAGCATGATATTAACTAATCAGTTCAGCAAGTGAATTAATTGCTGAAGGAAACAGCTGACTGCATAAGTTCAATGACCATGTACTCTCGGGCCCATTACAGACGGGCCTTTAAGTACGGACTCAGTCCGTACTAGGGTTAAAAGGGGGCGTCACTTCCGGACGCCCCTAACCCTGGTACGGACTGAGTCTGTACAAAATGGCGGCACCCCTTCCACACGGGGGCTGCCATGACGACGTCACGACCGCGCCGCCTCTATACGGAGCGGTGCAGATGTGACGTCGTCGCTCCGCGCCAGGGCGCTTAGTGCGCCCTTTCCACGGAGCCGGAAGGAACTCCATTTCGGAGCTCCTTCCTGGTTTGCGTCGCTGGGCGCAGCCTTTAGATGGCTGCGCGAAAGGCCGGGAGTGCTTGAGGGCAAGGGAAGCGGGGGAGCTGTATGGAGTAAGAAGGAGGCAACAAAAACGACAAAGCCAACAGGGAACAACAGGGAGCCAAGCGGAAAGGGGCAAGAAAAACGGGAGGAGGGTGCAGGCAGGGAAAAGCTGGTGAAAAACATGGTGGCAAGCCACACGCAAATTATGCTATGTGCCAAACGCTTAACTGTCATTGCTCAGCCTATGGAATCCTGGGATTGTAGCTGTTGTGGCACCAGAGCTCCTTGAAAAAGGCTAATACCCAAATCTCAACTGATTCGACAGTTAATGGTTCAAATTGCATTATTCCTGCGTGCAGCCCCTTGGTATCAAACGTGTTCTATGCTTCATTCTAGAAGAACTTGCATTCTAGAGGAACTAGAATGCATCTTAGTCCATGGACAACAATCTGAATAACAACGTACACTAACAAAGATGCCCACATTCATTTCCTTTTCCTATCACAAAGCCTCTGACTGTGGAAAAGCAATTCTTGATCTAACCCATATTTACTTTAAAATGGTATGTAGTGCACATAGTGGTATGTATTTATTTTATTGCTTTGCCCTTCTTGCATGCATAGATTCAACAATGTACAATAATTTAAAAGAAACTTTAGTTAAAACTTATTTTTATAAAATTAAAAAATTGAATAACAATTCTGTTTAAAAACACAGACTAAACAGTTTAACAGATTTTAAGTAATCATAGGCTACAAACAAAAACATAGCCACTTCTTCACACACCCTGCTGAATATGAATCAATGTCAAGGCCTGCCAAAATGTAAAAGTCTAAGCCTGTCGGCAAAAAATGCAAGGAGGGACTAGCCAACCTCGTTACCCAGCCACCCAAGCTTTGATAAGTTTTCTCTCATGTTTCGTCCTCAGGTTGCTATAAATAGTGGTGGGTAGAGGAAGCCCTCCCCTGAAACTTAAAACCGTCGACGGGCTAATAGAATCATAGAGTTGAAGAATATTACAATGGCCATACCAGTCCAACCTTTTGCCATTAAAGCACTGGGTCATCAAACCTCTTTTAAAAACCCCAAAGAGAGTCCCCCCAGACTCCAAGAGAGCATATTTCACGCTCAAAAACTCGCCATCAGATGTTCATCCTAAATTTCAGGTAAATCTCTTTTTCGTAGTCTGATCCAATGTTCCTTCTTTGGAGTTCCTTCTCTGTGAGACAGCAAAAACAAGCTTATTCCCTCGTTGCAAATGACATCCTTTTAATATTTAAACATGGCTATCATGACACCTCATGACATACCTAGCCCTTAAGGACTTTTTACACGTGATCTATGGTGCTTCCATCCTGAAAATGGTAAAGTAATGCATCCCAAAAGCAAGCAATTTTGTGCTAATGCTTATCACACAGAGAGCACAACAAGGGTTAAATAGTGGGTCGAAAGCAAATGTGGTTTTCAATAGATGATGAAAAACCTCCTTGGCTAGCTTGGAAATAACTTTTTGGTGCATATCCCAACTGTTTATTTCCACAAGTACATACCACAAGCTCCATACTCCGAGGATTGGACGGAAAATCCCTTTTCCCCCAGAATTGTTTCAAAGGATGCGAAACTGAGTTTTCCCTTTGCAACCTCCCCAAACCCGATGCAAACACCACAAAAGAGAAAAAGGACAGGCTCTCCATAAACTTGCCTGAATTCAGCAGTGAAGGCTGAAACTCCAGATGCCCCTTTTCTAAGACTAGCCTCCATTTCTCCCTCCTTAGCACAGGAGGAATTCCAAAATACCGCTCTCTTTGCTCCTCACACCAGCTGTTCCCTGCTGCAGGAGGAGGAGACCAGCCATGCAAGGGAAAGAAAAAAGTGGTGTGTGTGTGTCCCTCCCTTTAAGAATAAGGCTTCCCTGCCCTCTCCTTGGCCCAGCAAGCAACCCTGGGAAATCTGGGAACAGGAGAATCGGGACATGTTTTCAGACTGCTGCAATTAATGTGAGAGGGTGAATTCATGAATGGTTTGGGCATGAAAGACGGTATTTTTGAGAAAATGGTTATTCCCTGATTCACCTCACTTTCTGTCTGGATCCTGGCTATTTGTGGTGCACAGCATCGCTGAAAAGAAATTGGGGAAATTGTCCCTAATGCGTGTTGATGACCCTGCTTGTGACCAGTTTAACCTTCCAATTTTCCTTGTGAAAAAGTCCTAAGATGCTCCTTACGGGCATGGTTTGTCCAGACTTTTCATCATTTTGATCACCCGCTCTGGAGCATTCCAGCTTGGTCCACGTCCTTCTTGAGTTGTTGTACCAAGAACTGGGACACAGTAGTCAAAAGTAAATTCTGACGAAAAGCACTATCTCTACTTCCCTTGACTACAAATACATGACCTCCTTGGATGCAGCCTAGGATCATTTGTTTTTCTAGCTGCCGCATCACACTGTTCAACTTCATGTTGAGCTTGTGTTCTACTAAAGATTCTGATTTCTTTCTCATGCACGCTGTAAAGTCAGGTGTCATCCATCCATATCTTTCATTCTATTTTTACTGCCCTAGTAGATGGACCTGCATTCTCTGCCTTGAAATTCATGGTTAGTTTGGCCCAGCTTTCAACTATTAAGGTCGTTTTGAATCTTGATAGGAGACATATCCCTCCAATAATCGGAATTTAGCAGATAAAGCTTCAAGGTCAAAACAGACATAGTGTAGTGATAAATTTGTTTTTGTGTGCTTCTGCCATTCTGACTTATGTGACCCTAAGGTGAACCTATCATAGAGTTTTCTGGGTGATGTGTGACTCACTGTAGGCACCCAATGGGTTCCATGGCCAAAGGAGAATTAAACCCGATCTTCAAAGTCATAGTCCAATGCTCAAGCCACTACACCATGCTGGCTCCTGTATATTCTAACATACTATCTGTCTTATTATATAGATCAATATTTTTCTGCTAAAAGGATAGCGGACGTTCCTAATCTAAGGATCTGAAGCTGGAACATTCTTTGAACTTTAACCAGTAAGTTAGAGGCAACTCGTTTCCAGTGTTGCATAAGGAGACCTATGCCTCCTTGTATATATTTGCGAGGCAGCACAATGGCTGCTAGAACACCAACAGGGCATACAATATAAAATACCACCACCTTCACCTCTTTCTCCAACAAGACCTGTAAAGTGAACTGGGGAGATTTTACATTCTGCCAGCTTCCATCATTTAGTCTGAAATGAGCACATTGTTCACCCAATAGCTGTTTCATAAGATGCTGTCAGCACTGTGAAGAATCAAGAAACTGATTCCCAAAAAAAGAAATTTGGAGAGTGCGTGTATTAGAATGATATTGAATCAGCTTTTCTCTCCTCACCGCTCTTCTAGAACCATAAGATTAAATCTTGTCTGGCCCTCCTGATCTGAAAACAGTTTTACATGATTAAAAAAATCTAAACAGGATTATGTATTGCCATTCACATTCTGCCAATGTCTGCCATTATGGAAACTGCATTTGCTTCTGAATGTAGCAGCAGCAGCGGAGTGATCTCTGGCACTTTTTGAAATGAGCACACATTACCTGGGCATCAAGCTTTTTGCTGGGAAAGACTATAAGCTTACCTTTTAGAATTATAGCCCCATAAGTTTGGGGTGATTACCTCAGTCAACATTTGTCTTTTTAAAAAAATACAATTTCACCCATATGGGCCTACCCCAGCCATCCAATAGGTGACTTTCTCTGGTGCATGGACCACTTACTCTCATGGTGTCCATGGAAAAAGAGGGGGATTGGGGGTGCTCAGTGCAAAGATCAATAGCTTAATTAAGCTGCCCTTTTATTTTCTCTATATCTCTAAAATTCTTCTATTGGAAAACAGTGTCAGTTCATGCCTTCCCCCCCCTTCTCCATTCGTTACATAGCCATCAAAAAAAAAAGTCCCTGGACTTCCCACAATAAAATTTAACCCACATATATAACATTAATTAACACATTAAGACGCAGAGATTCTAGTAGGAGAACTAAGCTTGTCTTAGAACTGGCAGCTTGGTGTCCATCTCGTTGCAAAAAAAAAAAAAAAAGCGGTGCATTTGCACCGCTTTAGCTCCACAGCCCCATATTATGGAATTCTGGGATTGGCAGTTTTGAAAGATTTACTCCTTGTCAGAAACATTTGATACACAATAAACTACAACTGCACAGATTTCATGGGATAGAGCCAGGCAATTAAATAGTGTCAAATTGCATTATGTCTACTGTGTGGATGAGTCTCAGATACACTATAGGCGGGTTACATACACCACCCAAATATGTGCTCGGCACGTACTAGGGTTAGAAGGCGTCCTTCCAGACTCCCCTAAACCTAGTAGTGCCTAGAATGTACAAAATGGCAGCCCCGTTCTAAAGGGTGCCACCATTTGACGTAGTGGATGCTTAGTGTCCCGCACGTCTCGGCGCCATTATGACGCTGCAAGTGCACCAATGCGCTTGTGGTGTCATAATGGTGCCGCAAAAGAAGCTCCATTTTGCAGTTTCTCTTTTGTTGCACGAGGGAGCTGCGCAGTTTGGCCACTGTGGCTCCCTCACGCAACAAATGAGGGCGGCAGGAGACCGACCTTTTTGGGCAGTTGTAAAGGCCATTGATTGATTATCTTGAATTTATAACCCCCACCTTTCTCCTGAGACTGATACACTTTGCCTCCAAAGGTTGCAGATTTCATCTTCCAGCATCTCTTTGTTGTGCTGTGTCTCTGTCATTTCCAATTGATGGTGATCTAAGCTGAACCTCCCATGCATTTTCTTGGCAAGATTTGTTCAAGGGAGTTAGCCATTACCTTCCTTGAGACTAAGCGAGCGACTTGCCCAAAGCCACTGTAGGTTTCCCATGGCCAGGAATTTGAAACTCTGGTCTCAAAGAATCATAGTCAATATGGAGTCATTGCCAATCATGCTAGCTTTAAATGTACATTTAAGTCTGTTGTGTTGTTGCCTTCCAAGTTGTTTTTCATTTAAGTCGACCCTAAGGTGAACCTACCACAGGATTTTCTTGCATGTTTTTTTTCAGATGGGGTTTGCTACCAGTCCTATGCACCATCCCTGAGACGAGAGAGGTGAATTGACTGAAGTCACCCAGGGTTTACATGGCTAACCAGGACTCAAACACTGTCCTCCAAAGTTCTAGTCCACAGCTGTTGGCAAAACATCAAAAAAACTTTTCTAGAACATGGCCTAATAGCCTAAAAACCCACAAAAATCTATTCTAGTCAGTGCTTGAACCACTACACCACACTGCCCCCCCTGGCTAACTTTAGTACAGATAAAATAAAATAATAATATAATGATAATAATATAAATAATATAATATTTTTATTTGTATACCGCCCTTCCATTATCAGGGCGGTGAACAGCAAACTACGGCCTGTTACAGACTGCCAAAATAAAGCTGCTTTGGGTCCTTTGGAGGTATGCTATTTAAATGATGCATGGGCCTAAAGTCCGGAGGTCGCGCCAAAGCACACTCCATTCCTAAGCAAATTTAAACAGCATACCTCCAAAGAGACCCGAAGCAGCTTTATTTGGCAGTCTTAAAGGCCAGAGATAGAATAAAAAAACAGATACATATATCAAACAACAATATAAAATCAAACTACAACCCCAGACTCAACATTAAAAACCTCATCAACCAGCTCTATCGCGCGTGTCGAAGGGTAAGGGGAGACTAACTGGAATGATTCAGGAACGCCAACCGGAACAAAGGTTTTTAGCTCCCTCCTGAACTGGGCCAGGGAGTGGTTTGAGCGGAGCTCTAAGGGCAGCGTATTCCAAGGGTCGGGGACGATGGTATATGACCTCCTTGTTGTGGAGCAGTCTAGCCCCTGGGACCCTCAAAAGTTGCTGCCCAGATGTTCTGAGGGTGCGGGGCGGAATGTACATGTGATGACCAACCTGGAATAATGAGATCAGACACAAAGTTGAGGCTAATAAGGGCCGCTTATTGACCTATTACAATGTAATATTCCGGAAGAAGCAACAGAGGGAGCAAGCTGATGTGGGTTCAGCTGTGGCCAGGTGTCATTCCATGACACTCTGCAGCCTTCCATGAGCGCACACCTGATCCCGGGGGCAGACTATTAACTGGGTTGCTCCCTGGCCGGCCTT
Organism: Sceloporus undulatus; assembly: GCF_019175285.1. Taxonomy (NCBI): domain Eukaryota; kingdom Metazoa; phylum Chordata; class Lepidosauria; order Squamata; family Phrynosomatidae; genus Sceloporus; species Sceloporus undulatus. The sequence continues at coordinate 94,409,877 of NC_056525.1, forward strand.
CTGCTGGAAGTGAATCGGGTGCTCCCACCCAATACATGGGGACTTTACAAGTGAGCAACAACCCCAGATCCACCTCGAGGCAGTTCCAGAGTTTACCCTACAACCCACAAGGGGGGTGCCAAAGGTGTACACCAAAACTCTTACTTCTCCCTCTCTACCCTGTCATGGACAAGGTCAAGCATCTGCTAAAAGTCCCTTTTCCCCATCAAGCCAGCCATATAGCACCTCTCTAGTATCTATTATAGTTTTGGCTGCAGAAACCTAGTGTCAGTCAAAACTGACAATGCTTAGCGAAGCAACACATAGTTTTGGCCTAGTAGTTAGATGGAAAAGTTCACATAGTAGTTCTAACACATATAAATGATTAATTCAAGAGTCCCAACCAACCAACTTGGCATATAATGAAAATTTCTGTGTATTTTGATGATTATTTGGGAAGGGGGTGGTCATGTAAAAAATAAAATAAAATAAAACCAAATAACATTAGGTTTGTTTTAAAAAACTTTGCACAAGATGTGGTATGTTTTACACAGAAGAAAACTTTCTGTGCAAATGTATTTGTTGGAAAAGATCTTTTTTTTTCTGAATAGATTTTTTCACAGACAAAAGTCAAGAATGAAAAGGTCCTAAACCTTTGTGGCATATGCCTTTTCCTCAACAAGCTGTGGAATACTGAGTAGGTGGGGGGGGGGGGGAATGGCAAGAACGTTATAATCCCTAGCATGGAAAAGAAAGTTCCTATGTCAACCTCTCCAGTAAATTCATAACATATAAAGTGCGATAAAATTAATTTTGAAAATTGATATGCCAACCCTATCTGTCGTCTGGTCTATCTGTCTTTTCGGGAGCTTCGTTTAATTATTTTATCCCAACATTCTCCCCAGTTTATTCATAACAGGGTTTTTGAATGCAAAAAAAACACAATATGTTATACCTATTAACTAATTAAAGAAATATAATAGCAAAACACAAGAAATTAGAAGTTATGTCAAAATTACAATCATCAAAAATAGCACACACACATCCCATTAAAAGCTCTTTCGTCAACGCCATGCAATTGTCAAAAGCTGCCTTATTAAACGATCTTTACACACCTGCACAAGAGGAACAGAAAGGAAACCAGCCTAACACCTTTGGATGAAGTTCCTCAACATGGGAGCAGACACCAAAGAGGCTCTCTTTTCAGCATCACAAAATTATTTATTCAACAGTTTTAACAGTATCGCAGCCCAACTGATGAGATACGGTATAACCAGGTTTCCATATTAGAAATGGGATTACTCTATTGTGCTGTAATATATATTATGAACCACTTTGGCTGGCATATTGAGAGAAAAACAAATTATTAACAAGGAGATTCACACTAAGTTTAAGGAGCCTTTTCCCTGACAGAATACAGGTGCCTTTAATTTTTAAGAATGGGTTTATTGCACTCAGCTTTGGCTGGGCAAATGCAGCCCAGATGCCGCCAGGTTTATCCTGCTGCTTTTCAAAAATGGGATTTTCCTGTTCTTGCAAAGCTTCAGAAAAAGCCCAGCTGGCATCGGGGCTGTATACAGGTTGCAGCTGCCCAGCGAGCGAGTGCAGTAACACCCCATTTTGAAAATTAAAGGCACCAGTAGTCCATCGGGGATAAGGCTCCTTAAACTATCAATGTGAATAATCTCCTAAGGCAGCATTCTATAATTGCAATTACAATTCCACAACCATTGCATAGTGGTTTGAGTGTTGGATTATGACTCTGGAGGCCAGGATTTGAATCCCTGCGAGCCATGAAACCCACTGGGTGACCTTGAGCAATTTCCACTCTTTTCAGCCTCTGAACCCACTCTGAAGAAACTTGCCAAGAAAACCCTGTGGATTAGATACTGCCATAAATAAGGAATAATATAATAAATCTATCCAGATCACACATAGCTGGCAATGTCAGGGTCTGTTCTGAAGTAAAATAATTTCGGTAGTTCTGAAGATATGATAATGATTGCTGAGGCTACAATCCTACTCAACAGCTTGAGAGAAAACACTTGTCATTAAACTGTGAGACATAATAAAAATGTTTAGGATTGTATTGTAAGTGTTTTAGATTATTCATGGAAATACAAAATGTTTAGATTTTTAGTACTATTGAATTCCTGAATTGAATCAATACTACTGATTTACTCTTGTGGTTCATTTCGCCATAAATGTGGAGATTACACTTTAAAGAAGCACTAAATATCATAGCCTGAAAGCCATTCACATTTTTATCTGCGATCAAAAATTAATTGGATTGGATTTGCACTGAGGTGGAAATTTCTCCCAGCAAATAGTAGCTTTCAGAGAAGGGGTGTTTGTCAGGAATACATTAGGGGAGAAAGGGTTTAAAAAAAACACTGCTGCAAAACGGGTGAATATCATGCACACACCCTGCTGATGCTATTTGCCTTTGAAAAATCTACATAAATGCAAAGATCCATTTAACATCACATCTCGCTTGGGCCTTTTGTGGAAGGCACTAGATGAAAGATCATTAAGTCCTGAATCCTGTTAGTGCATTACAATAGCAGTGGCACTTTTTTCCAGGGTTGCACGTGGTGGCAAGGGAAGGCGGCAAACTGTGCAGTTGTAACGCCAGCCTATTCGTCTTCAGTGCCTAATTCTTCCATCATGGGCTGCTCCTTTCCTTTGCCGTCTGTTGTCAATAACAGGTAGTGCACCAACATATTTCGGTCTAAGACTGTAAACTTAGTTGCATTGTATTTAGGATCAGGCTATCAGCCAAACAGGGCTAGCTAAAGGTGATGTGGGTTTTTTAATCATTTTATTAATTTTTTACTCCTCGTACACTAAAAAGGTTCTTCAAATATTCCAGCATTTACTGATGAGGACAGTCACCAGAGGGGGAAATATATTGATTAATTCAATGAGGGAGGGAGCTATTTCCTTAATATTTTAAGGGACAATTCCACCCAACCCACCCCCCACCAGAAATAGGTAGCTTGATCAAAATAGAGTTCTAGAAAGGATTTTGCAGTGAGGTAAAGATAACAAAGACCTTGACATTCTTGGCTAAACTTCTACTGCAGCTGCACTCCCATTAAAAGGTAATTGGCTTTAATGAACAGATTAAAAGGCCACAATTTTAATGCCATAGTGTCTCATATATAAGAGTTAGTAATAAATCAAAGTGGCAAGGAGGCGTTATGTTTTAGTCTCCAGTAACAAGAGTATATTTGTACAGATATAATCCAAGAAAAATGGCTATCATCTATAATAACCATTTTCATAATATACATTTTCATGATAGAGGGGTTTGGCCTAGTATGCACAGGTTTTTTTCCTCTACAGTTGTGGAAGGAATTGATCTTATTGCTTTATGCTGTCCAGTTGAAAGATGTCATCATGAGCACCAGTGGCCCTAGCATTGGGCATCCTGGAAGGGAATTACAAGGGGAACAGCCTACCCCCTCTCCCCCCTTGTCCAACCTCTGTCACCCCCCCTGCCTGCCATTCACCACTCAGATGCCCACCAGAGCTGTTGGCACACTGCCAGACAGGCAGGCAAATGAGCAATGGGAGGGGAAAGAAGAGGCTGCACTCCCTCCTTCTCAATGCCCTGGTTCCATTATTGCGAGAGCCACAGCGGCAGAAAATTGTGAAGGTGCAGGGGCCCAACTGGAGTGCAACCTCCTCTGAATGTGCACCTGGTGCAGTCTGAACCCTCTGTACCCCCTAGTGAACCACTGAAGAGCACAATCCACAGCAACCCAAAAGAGTGGGAAAAAAATGTTCAGTATGGCACTTCTTGTTGAAGATGGACATTGTAAGAAACATTAACAGACCTCCCTTTTAATTCACATTTATGAGTTCACATAGCCTCACAATGAATATGTGTTTTTGAAATTATTAATGTCTACTCAGAATAATCCTCAGTGACTTCAATGGGAGTAACTCCTTGTTCAGTGAGTATAGGATGTACTTAAAAGTCCTTTTGTTTCTTGGTCCTCTAAATTTTCATAAAAGGGATGTCAAAATAGAGACTATAGGCGCGTACAGATGGCCCAAAATGGGCACTCTGCCGGCGCCACTAGTTGCTGTGTTGGGAACCAGCAGCGAAAACTGCGTGATTCCTGGACCAGCAAAAAAAGCCGCAAAAAGCGGCTTCTTTTCGCTCGGATGTGTGCCACAAGTCACTAGTCACGCACTCGCGGCGTCACTTCTCGCCACGCGCGTGCAGGTGCTAGGCATCCACGACGTCAAGATGTGGGCACCCATGTAGAATGGGTGCTGCCATTTTGTATGTTGCCGATTGCGTACTAGGATGTGCTTCAGGAAAGACACCCTTCTAACCCTATTACGCACTTGGTATGTACTTTTGGCCCCCGTGCGGAAAGGCCACAGTTTTCTTCTCATTTATCTCAGTCTTTAGCCCTGTTCAGGCATTCAATACGCCTTCTCTCAGCAGAACTGCATGAGAAGACATGGGGACCATACCTTATTTTCTCTTTAATTCTAATCGCTCAGTTTCTCTGGATCCTTGTGTTTTACCTATGCAGTAAATACTTCCTCCCTGGGCAGCCCCTTCGTACTTTTTAAAACCTTGATCAGGTTCCAAAATCGTATGGGGAGCCCAGATGAACAGAAGAGGTTCCTTACTACTACTATTCACCATTCAGGCTGGAAGCAGAGGAACCAAGCAAGGGACACTGAAGAGAGACTAAGGGCAGTTCTCTTTACACAGTTAACGATCTTGTGGGTGTTTATGTGAATGTCAGAACAAGTCCTATACTTCTTACCCACCTATTCAGCAAGTGAAGCAGAGTTCTTATCTGTTGGCTTTGCAGAACCACGAACACCTGAGGCTTCACACACATGCTATGCTATTCAGTTATTGTTGTTCCCAAAGGGAACTCCCTGAAGAAAGCAACACAGGAGCACCAAGAATAAATGTATTCAAAATGAAAGGTGACGATCTCAAAAAGCCCATAGAAGTTCCAACCAACAAAATGGCCTTCATTAAAGACTCAGTACCAGACAACCATTAAGATACACCATACAGGCTTTTTAAAAGGTTACATCAATGAAAAACACAGTTGTCTCTTACTGAAAGATCAATAATAAAATTATATTTATTTTTTAAATAAAATCTATGCTAGAGGAACTTTAAGAAATATTTTCACATCAGAGGTACTAAAAGGGAATTAAATTTTACAACCATCTCATGGGACCTTATTTATGTATGAAGTGGTCTTGTGTAAGGGAGGAGGGATACTGGCTGGCCCCTGCATGCATCAGCAGAATAGTAAGGCTGCAGAGCTTGACTCCATAATTAAAATCATGAATTCTTCAATGTGGGGATTCGGTGAAACATCCGCTCTCTGTTTTGCCCTGTTGAAAGACCATCTTTGCCTAAAATGCATTTGGGCTGTGTCAGCTTAGGAACTATGAAGAATTCGGCCTTACGTCCCTTCCTTACTGGTTGTTCTTGTAGTGAATTAATGTTGGCCTAGATCTGGGAGGCATGAGCGAAGAACCACTTAGAAATATCCTGAGCTTTAACACTTTTCCCTCGGTGCAGCTTCCAGCCCATCTGTATGCCCTGCTGCCAAAGTGGCCGGAAGCTGCTCTGTTTAAATTGCAAGCGGATTGCTTCAAGAGATTTTGTGCTGATTGACTCCACCCATCCCAAGATATTATAAATTTAGGAAATGTTGTACACTCAAGTGAGTGCTCTGCCTTGCCATGAATATTGCCTTTGTCCTGCTATGAGAGGCATTGGTGAACCCATACAATGGAGTGGCAAATCCACTCCAAGTTTAACCAGGTTTTAAAGGAAACATCAAAATGTTTGAATCCTATTCTGAAATAGTTCCATCACAGTCACAACCCAGGCATGAATTCTCATATCCCATTATTCCAGAGCTTCCTGCAGTTGTCTGGGTGACAGAGCTTCTGTCAGGATTCAGAGCACTTTTTGTTCCTGCTTCTGACTGCTGGAACTTTTCTGCTTCTGCCGACCTGAGCAAGACTTCATGCTGCTCCTTATGTGTGTGAGTAGACTGTTGATATGGTAATGCTGGCAATTTTCCACCATTCATTTGTCCCTACAGCAAAAGTCGACAGCACTTCACCTCATAGGGGTTCTGGATAATGTTCTGTCTTCCTCTGGTGGTGATAAGTGTACAGACAGCCCAAAAGAAGGGCTCCTGCCGCCCCTGGATGGCGGGTTGGGGAGGCAGCAACTAGATCCACACCCCAACCCGCTGGGAAAGAAGCCCCCAAAAGGAGCTTCTTTGGCCAGTGCTACAGGAGTGCCATAAGGGTTTGTCATGCCCTCATGATGCTCCCCGTGCCCAGTGCTGTTTGTGCCCATGTGCAAGGCACACATCATTGTGAGCCCCATCTAAACGGTGGCGCCCCAAGATAGCACCACAGCATGCAGGTGGGGCTCAGGAGCGTGCAAATGCTCCACTCTACCTACTTTCCAGCCCCAGTCACCTGCTTATCGGGCCTAAATCACCAGGGACTACTGAGGGACCCATTCAAGCCCATTCCAGCCCATGCCCAGATCATGCAAAAAAAAAAAAAAAAACCTCCTAAATCTTATTTGTGCAGTGGTTGACATTCTCCTACTATTATGAAAATTGCTGTCTCTTACAAAACTTTACTTACAAAGACTTAATTTTTATTGTTTTATCCCACCTTCTTCCTGCTCAAATTCATGGCATCACACTTAAAACAGAACCCAATTTAAAATTGCCAAAATTGTAAAATGAAAGAAGATAGAAAATTATTCTCTCTTCCTTTGGCCCCAGGAACACATGGGAATTTCCAGCATTACTTCTCGCATGATGCCTCTTGAACCATTAATCTAAATCAGTATAGTGATGTAATTATAATTGTAAAAACTTAAATGATATATAAATTAGGTTATTTGGTTCTTTCTCACACCAATGAATAAAATGGGCACTAAAGTAAAAGTGTTTGCTCGGCTTTATAAGGTATGAACATGAAATGGAAATTAAGATACAGTATGTGTTAGATGAAAAAATAAATGTTGTCAGTCTAGATGAATCCACAACTAGAGTTCGGTTTTAAAAACTAATCAAACTGAGAAAACAATTCAGACACCTAGCAACAATTGTGACTAATTGTGATGAGGTGGAGGTTAGAGAGAGAATACATAAAACTCAAGTGACACAAAAAAGGAGTTACTTTCAAATTGACAAGAAAGGCTAACAGGGGCGGGATACACACCCGCCATATGTACGTATAGATCGTACTCGGTTAGGAGGGCGTGGTCCGCACCCCCAACCTAGTACGTATCCATACGCAAGGGGCGGCGCACCTCTACATGGGCGCCACCATTTACTTACTACTGGACGCACAGCGTCCAGACGTGTCCAGGCGCCTGACATCCGAGTCCAGAGCCAGGCGCCTTGCACATCAGAGATCCCGCAAAGAAGCTCGAAATGAGCTTCTTTTTGCTCCGCCGGAGTCGCGCGTTGGCTGCTGCACTCCCGCACGGAGCAATGCGCGCGGTAGCCGCAGAAGCGGCGGTTTGTACCTGCCAGGATTAGCTAGATTCCAACTCACATACAAAAAATTGGAAATAAAAAAGACAATGTTCAGAACTAACTGAGACAACAGCCAACCTCAATGCAAAGCATACACTACAGTTTTCTACACAGCATGATATAAACTAATCAGTTCAGCAAGTGAATTAATTGCTAAGGAAACAGCTGACTGCATAAGTTCAATGACCATGTACTCTCGGGCCCATTACAGACGGGCCTTTAAGTACGGACTCAGTCCGTACAGGGTTGAGGGGCGTCACTATCCGGACGCCCCTAACCCGGGTACGGACTGAGTCCGTAAAAAATGGCGGCGCCCCTTCCACACGGGGGCCGCCATGACGACGTCACACCGCGCCGCCTCTGGAGTGAAAGGGAGGGCGCAGAGAGTGGACGTCGTCGTCCG
>NC_056525.1:94417860-94535434 GCF_019175285.1 Sceloporus undulatus
GCTCCGCGCCAGGGCGCTTAGTGCGCCCTTTCCACGGAGCAGGAAGGAGCTCCATTTCGGAGCTCCTTCCTGGTTTGCGTTGCTGGGCGCAGCCTTTAGATGGCTGCACCCAGCGACGCAAGGGAGAAAGGGGCCAAGTGGCCCCTTTCTCCTCCTCCCCGCCGCCGCGGGGTGTCCTTGGGGCTTGAAGCCCCAAGGATACCCCTTTCCAGGCTGCGGGGAAGCAGCCTTTTGCCGCTTCCCCGCAGCCTGGAAAGCAGCGGATCGGGGAAAGCAGCGCCTACAGGCCGCCTCAAAGGGGCGGTCTGTAACACGCCTCTGTGTTTTCAATGTGCTAGTGAGATTTTTGACCCAGATTGCATGTTATAGTTTCAGTGTGCAAAATCCAGCTCTGCTATTTTGTTATTCTCAAAGGTGCTGCAAGAATCTCTGCACACTGATTCTACAGACTAACACAGCTATATCTTTATAATCTAGCTCAGTTATTCTCTCTCTGCTTCACATTATCTTCTTGTATTTCTAGGGCCCCATACAGACAGGCCAAAATAAAGCTGCTTTGGGTCACTTTGGAGGTATGCTGTTTAAATGATGCATGCATCCTAAGAGTCTGGAAGCTGTGCTCCAGTCCTTAGGACTGGATCATGGTTTTGGCACAGCTTCTGGGCTCTTAGGACACATGTATCATTTAAACAGCATACTTATGATTCTATACCTCCAAAGTGACCTGAAGCAGCTTTATTTTGGCCTGTCTGTATGGGGCCTTAGTTGGTCATATTGGAGCCATACTTCCTTTCCTTTCCTTTCCTTTCCTTTCCTTTCATTTCATTTCATTTCATTTCCTGTGTGTTTCATTTGTTGTATGCATATCTGGATTGGTCCAAATCCCTTTAAACTGTGCTAATCTAGTATAGAGCCAAACTGGGCCAGGCTAATCTGAAGTTTGTTGGTCTGCCCTGGATTGGGATTTAGCCAAATTGATTGCACAGCATTAATCTGAGAGCCAGAGTAGTGTTCTGATTTGTATGTTGGACTAGGACGCTGGGAGACCAGAGCTGGTATCCCTGCTCAACCATGGAAATCCACTCGTTGGCCTTCAGAAAATCATATTATCTCAACCTTAGAGGAAGGGAATGGCAACCCTTCTCTAAACAAATCTTGTCATGAAAAGTCTGAAGCAACATGCAGGCATATTACAACAACACTGGCAACAAGTCTTATCGATAGTATTATCTTTCTTGAAACTGACTGCATGCAGATGCCTTTGGGCCTCCATTTAGCTTTGCCATTTCATTTTCTTTGCTATATTTTCCCCCTAAATATCTTTTTCTCTAAGTGTCTTCCAGCAAATACTGCTACCTTTCCTTAGGCTCCTTACTTTTCTTTTCCTACTTTGTCTACCTGATGACCACCCTCTTAACCTGCAGTATCTTTGGTAGGTTACACACCGCCATTTAGTATGTATTCTATACGTACTAGGGTTAGGAAGGGGCGGTGCTTCCGCACTCCCCTAACCCTAGTATGTATAGAATACGTACAAGATGGCGGCGCCCTATTCATACGGGCTCGCCTATCTTTACGTATCGGACGCTGTGCGTCCGGACGTCGCGCGGTGTCTATGACGTTGCGAGTCCGCCCCAGGCGCCTCGTGACGTCATAGAGGCACCGCAAAAAGAAGCTCCAAAATGGAACTTCTTTTTTGCTCCACGCTGGAGCCACGCGGTGTGGCTGCTGCGGCTCCCTCACGGAGCAAATGGCGCCGGCGGGAGACTGCCTCAAAGCGGCGGTCTATAACCCGCCTCTGTTTTCTATGTATCTAGATTTGAGGAAAGTACAAGTACCATTTGCAAAAGATGTGTTAAATATTAGGAGATAGGTTGACTCATTCCCTAGAGATGGTGTGAGTATTGGGAAGAATCTGTTTTCCTCTCTGTCCTATATATAATATGGTACATTTTGCTGAAAGGAGGATGGGAGGGTGAAATTATTTAAGATCCAAAAATAATGAGATCAAATGCCATTTTCTTTTGCAGACTGCAGCTTTTATCACTTTTGCAAATAATCCAAGATTTAATGTGTCAGAAAAAGTCTGAGAAAGAATAGAAACATTTTGCAACTCTAGTAAAAAGCTGTATTCAGTTGATTATCTGCAGGAAAGAGCTTGCTAGAAGAAGGAGCTCAGTCAATCCTTCTATTGTTCCCAGTTCTTCTTTGTCATCAGAAGATTGTAGCCTTTATCAGTTGACTAAAATCCATAGATAATAAAGATATGGAGAAAGAAAGCATGTCTACCTTGCTGTGTTGCACAGTCTATGTACTTGGAAATTCCACAGTTCCCTCAAAATAGTATGTACTATGCCAAAGAACAGGGTACAAATCTGTGCTGTGGAGACAGGGAAAAAAGGTGTATATGTGCCATACATACAGGCCCTGTACAGTCAGATGAATATCTTGAAATCAGTGATTCAGCCATCAGATGTGATCCAAATTCTTGTTTCCACATTTTCATCACATATAGAATTTTCACTGAATTTCATTGACTGAAAAGAGAGTAAAGCTTTGGGACAAAGCTAGACATCAGAATATCTATCACTATCATTTTCCTCTACATTCACACACCCATCTTTCCATCCTGAATAAAAATAATTTTATGGATTTTGATAAAGTCTTCAAAAAAGAACTGAAATGAAAATTGCCTCAACCATTAGCCTCAACCAAAATCAACATGTAGAACATAAAGAGAACCATTATTTTCCATGCCTGCAATACAGATGTTAAATGTGAGGAGCACCTCAGAAGAAAGAGGTGGCAACACCAATTCTACACTATCATTAACATGGTTGGTTTCAAAGGAATGTGAGGTAGACTTCTGACAGCTAATCACTTACATTCCTGGACTTGGCTGGATATATCTGTCAATACTGTCTTCTTTCTGATTCTTGTGTATGAAAATTCAAATTCTTCAAATTGTGAATATAAAGAAACTTGTGTATTTTGATAAATTCTTGCTAAAACAAACTGTAACAAAATAATTATCCATCCCTTCACATAACAAGCTTGTAAGAATTTCTTTTAGATGTGTACTAACAAAAACTGGAAGATGGGATATAATGTTTGCATCAGTGTGATGATTTGGAGATGAAGAAACAGCTTCCCAAATGGATTCATGTTGGAAAGTCTCTTAAGTGGTCCAGTGAATTTTACCTAACAGTTAATTATCCATGAACAATGTGCACATTAATGCTTCCATTTAATAGTTTATTTATGAAGTCTTTAAAAAATCTTTTCTTCATAAATAGAATTTACTTTCCTTTTTTAAATTAATTCTTATTTCTCCCCAAGTGACATTGGCTTGAATGCTTGCCAGTAATATTGCAATATAGCCCTATATATCAACTCCAGTAGTTGAATATCCTGCTGATGAGTGAAGGTCAAAAAGTACATCATCTGTTACTCATGCCCATTACTCACTTTCTATTCCCAGTTTCTGTTGTAAGCTGAACCTATCCATCTAATAAGGAGAACCAGCATAGGAGAACCTATGCTATATAACAGCAGAGGAACAGGTTCTCTTTTTGCTCTTTAACTATAGTTACAGAGTCTTCAGTTCTATGCATATAGACCTGATGTGTAATGGGGAGTAAACCCCACTGTATGGAATCAGGAATACAGTACAGGATGAGTATCCCTTATCGAGAATACTTGGGACCAGAAGTGTTTTGGATTTCTGATTCGTGTGTGTGTGCATGTGTGTTTAATATTTGCATATACAAAATGAGATATGTTGAAGATGGGACCCACATCTAAACATGAAATTTATTTATCTTTTGCATACCCTCCAGTCCATCTACCTTGGTCCAGGCCTCAGAGAGAGAGAACAACTGCTGGACCTGATCCCCTTCCACATCACCATTCCCTTCTCCTTTTAATAATAATAATAATAATAATAATAATAAGAAGAAGAAGAAGAAGAAGAAGAAGAAGAAGAAGTTTTGTGTCTTTTTTAGATTGTAAGCCTGAGGGCAGGAAACTGTCTAATTAAAAATAATAATAATTGTAAGCCACTCTGAGAGCCTTTAGGGCTGAAGGGCAGGGTATGAATACAATAATAATAATAATAATAATAATAATAATAATAATAATAATAATTACATAACCTGATGGTAATTTCATATATAATATTTTTAATAATTGTGTGCATGAAGCAAAGTTTGTGTACAGCAGATTCCCAGAAAGCAAACCATTCATGAAAAAGGTTTTGAATTTTGGAAAATTTTGGATTTTCCAATACAAATAACTCAATCTGTAATAGAACATAAGAATCCTGATGGATCAGAAAAGGCCTATATAGGACTTTTCTGATCCAAAGTCAGGACATAAGGGCAATAGCTGTCCCACTCTCCCTCATTATCCGTAAAAATGAATGGTATAGGTCCTGCGAGACAAATCCCATGTTTTGGCTTGGTATTATATGCACATGTGCAAATCTGTCTGTCTTTTCCTGTGTGTCACATCCTATTACTAGCATTCTTGTTCAATCATTGTCGTGCGTCATTATGAAAATCTGTCTCCACACAGAAATCCACATACAAGCATTTTTAAAATGTAAGCATTTTTATGCTTTTTCTATTGTATGCCTTTAGTGTGTGCATTTTTTCAATTATTAAAGCATGCTGTGTGTATATGGAATTGTATATACAGTATGTTTAGTTACCCTCATTTTGCAAATATATGCATGGTTTCTCATGTGTATTTCATTTTCTGAGAAGCACTGGAACTCTGTAAAGATTTCTGAGGACAGATATATTGTTTCCACTGGCATTCTCAGGAAATTGAGCATGAGTATTTGTCCCATAAATTTCAGACCTAATGATTCTCACCCTTCCCTATTATTATATAAATAGAATATTAATATCCACTTAATTGAGACTGTCACTTGGCTACACGTTACATTTTACAAATGGGAGACATTTGATGACTGTCCACAGAATTAAGGGAGGAACTGAGGATTACTGTTGGAATATTATCCCCCCCCATACTTGAAAGTAGCTTCAGAGAAGGCTCAGAGTTCATGATGTGAGCGTAAATATTCATGCTTGACCTCTGATAAATAGGTTTGACAGGATTTCATATTGCAGATTTTAGCAGATGGGATGGTAGAAAAATATTTTTTAAAAAAAAAATAAATAAATAGCTGAGATGCTATGTCAGACATGTTGCTATGATGTCAAGCCTATGTTCCATCTCCTGATCTGACTCCAAACTAGGGATGTGAAAGTAAAGATACAGGATGTTTTTGTTTTCTCAATGCTTGGCTCAGTTATTTCTGAACTCTGAAATTTGGCACCTGATCATCTGAACTATGATAATTTGCAGACACTTCATGACCAAACAAGCAACAGGGAGGGCACTTCAGTGAGAAATTTGATGTTTGGTATTCTTGTGTGTTGTGTACATGTGTGTGTGTGTGCAATTTGTTTGCTTGCTTGTTTTTTGCTTAAGTAGCAGTGCCTCGGTCATTCATTTTAATTGTGTGAGCCTCAGTCAAGGCAATTTGAATTATTCCACTGGCTGCAGGAGGGTGGGGGGAGAGGAAAGACCATCCTTCCTTGTTAGACACTGTGAACTGAGTTTTATGATTCACATTACTAATTGCAAGAAGAGTTAGGGAGGGAAAGCCAACTGTTTTATAGATTATTTGGGAATTTCTCAGGAATGGTTTGCTTGCCTGTGAGGAGTGACCAACTTGAAATATCTCACTCTCCACAGAGGAGCAAGAAGAAGAAGAAGAATTCCCACCCACCAGACTTTGGGGACAGAAAGAATAGATAAATTTACATCATTATTCTAAACCACCTTAAAATCCAGACAGCCATATCATGAGGCAGAGTTCTGCAGTGGTAGTGTGTGTTGCACTAAAGGATGAGATCATGCAACATGATAGTAACTATCCTTTAATTATGATTAAAATCAAATAAAAATACAAAAAAAGATAGTAACTATCCAAATTCTTTGTAATTACACAGCATTACAATTTGTGCAAGTGACAATCTTGAAAATGCATAAATTCTCATCAAGGACATTTTAAAAAAAGTTTTCTCAAAGGTGGTGGAAAAGCAATGACGTTTTACTTAAGTGTTGATTCATTCAATTTTTTTTTTTTACAGCATGTATACCCTGCCCTTCAGCCCTAAAGGCTCTCATTCAAATGTTGAGTGTTTCATTCTCATGCATAAGAATAAGACAAACAAGGATTTATAACTCAGATCACCTTCAAATCACTGAAAAAATGACATCTTTGGTCACACTTGTAGGGAAACGTGAGCATAGGAGGTAAGTTTTTATAGCAGAACTTGGAAAAGTTATTTTATGCGCTACAGCGCTCAGAATGCCAAGGCCTGAAGGTTGCATGCAAAAGGTAGTCCAAAAACCAACTTGTATATACAGCTGTAAATGCAAAGTGCACAATTCAACAATCATAGAATCATAGAGTTGAAGGAACCCAATGGGCCATCAGATCCAACCCCCTCTTCAATGCAGGATCTCCAACTAGAGCATCTCCAGCAAGTAGCTGTCTAGCCTCTTTGTGAAGACATCCACAGATGATCTCACCTCTCTAGGCAACTGGTTTCATTGCTGAACCTCTCTTACTGTCAAGATGTTCCTTTGAATATTCAATTGAAATCTACCCTCCCCCTTACTTCAAACCATTAGACCTAGTTCTACCTTCTGAAGCAGCAGAGACCAAGCCTGCACCTTACTCTTTGTGGCAACCCTTGAAATATTTAAAGAGTGGAGAAATGTAAGAAAATGATTGGGAACCACTGATCATTTTCTTACAAGGTTTTTATAATGAAGTTTTATGATTTTGTTTCATTTATGGATATTGTACCTAAATTGTATGGCATTCAGATGGTATCTGATCTGTACGGTATTTTATTCATACTTTAGATTTATTATATTTTGCTTTTTAAATTTCTATAGACCTTCTATATAATTTTATAGCGTGTTTTATCTGCTTTGTGTTATTTTGATATGGCCTAAGGGCTAATCAATAAACAATATACTACTACAAGGTGAATGAGGAGTTAAGATATACTAGAAATAATTAAAATAGTAAATTAGAAATAGTGTAAAGAAATTACAATTTAGCTTCACAAGTAGGAAGTGTGGGGTAAAAGTAAAGCTGGTTTGTAAGTGGGAAAATTGTGATAGGCACTGACAGACTTTGCCAGGACAGAGCTCAGGAAGTTAATTACGTTTAAAAGTTATATGTTTTGTATTCTATGAATGCATGGTTGTAAGATTGTATCTGTCTCTTAAGTGATTTTAGGACTGTATAAGTATTTTAAAAATATTTGAAGAGTGTGATCATGTCACTCCTCAGTCTTCTCTTCCCCAGGGAGAACATGTCCAGTTCCTTTAGTCCAGGGGTCCTCAAACTCTGGTCCTCCAGATGTTTTGGGCTTCAGATTATTGGCCAAGCTGTCAGGGAGGGCATTATGAGGTAGGAAGGAAATTTGCATGTGTGCGGTGATTGGCTGAGGGACAAAGAGGAAGGAGGAGCCTTTGTGGGGCTCTGGAACTCTATTCAGATTGACTGTAGAATCCTGAGGTAGGAAGGAAATTTGCATGTGTGCCGTGATTGGCTGAGGCTTCTGAGAGATGAAGTCCAAAACATCTGGAGGGCCAGAGTTTGAGGACTCCTGCTTTAGCCTCTGCCCATATGTTTTGTTCTACATATGCTTATCATCCTCACTGCCTTTCTCTGAACTTGCTCCAATGTGTCTATATCCTTTATAAAATGAGGCTCCCAGAATTGAATAGAGTATTCCATATGAGGCCTGATCAGTGAAGAATATAGGAGGGCTTTTAAAAAAAATCTTGACTTGGAAACTACGGCGCGGCACAAAGTGCCGAAAAATGGCACCCTGCCGGCGCCTGTTTTCTCTCCGCAGGAAAGCCGCAGCTGCCAAACCATGAGGTTTCCCTGCAGAGCAAAAAGAACCCGTGAAAAGCAGGTTCTTTTTACGCCGCAGCTGCGGCATAACGTGTGCCACTGGCACACTCATTATGCAAGCACTGTGTGGCACAATGTGGATGCTGCGTGGTGGTTGTGTAACAATGGTGGTACCCATGTGTACAGGGCAGCGCCATTTTGATGCCCTCATCACATGCTAGGGTTGGGGGCATCTGAAAGCGCCACCCTGAGGCAACCCTAGCATGTGACGAGGGTGTCAGAAAGGGCTGGTCTGTACCGGCCCTACACTTCTCTTAATATAGGTTAAGATAGCATTCACCTTCTTTGCTGCCACATAACACTGCTGGCTCAAATTCAGTTTATGATCAACAATAATACCAACATCCTTTTCACATGTAATACTGCTGAAGCGAGTATACAACTATAGAACCTCAGTCAGTCAGAGTGAAAGGAGGTGGAAATCTTTTAAATAAGTCAATTTAGACGGGTTACAGACCACCAGAACGTACGCAATGAGCGCATACTAGGGTTAGGAAGGGGCGGTGCTTCCGCACCCCCTAACCCTAGTACACACTCTGTGCGCACAAAATGGAGGCGGCCGTTCCACACGGCCGCCGCCATCTTGATGTAGCGGACGCGCTGTGTCCGCACATCACGCCCCGGAAATGGCACTGCGAGCGTGCGACTAGCGCCTCGCGGCGTCTCTTCCGGGGTGCGAGGAGGAGCACGATTTCTGCGCTCCTTCTCTCCAGCGTCCAGGAGCCGCGTGGTTTAAAGGCTGCGGCTCCCGGACGCTGCAAGCGGAGGCGGAGGCAGACCACCACTTTTCGGCAGTCTGTAACCCACCATAATATAGTATTTATGGTTTTAAAATATGCCCTCTGGATTGCAGAATGAATACTCTGAAGAAGGATAAAACGTCTCTGAGACAGAACTATTTCAGAATGTTGGCATGAAACTCATAACCTGAGGGTTTGTTTGTTAAGGAAAATGCAACATGGGACATACAGTAGAAGAAATAAAACATGTATGTGAGAGTCACAATGACTAAGCATGAGCAATTAAGAAGCCACACAGGTGAAAAAGCTAATGTAATTTAGAAGGCTTGAATGCCAAGGACAGAATTATAGAATGTACAATTGAAAGCACCTGAGATTCATTAAGTGTACAAGGTGAAATGATGAAATTCTTAAGTATGGGTTGAACTATGTGAACCAATCAAAATGAGTGTACATGCCCACTGGGTGGAAACTGACTAAGTGAGTGGTGTTTAACAATGGCTATAATAATTGCTATGATTGCCAATGTATTTTGTGGAGTAGTTTGGAGTATTGTGGGTAGTTGGAGTGTTTTGGAGATATTGGAGATTATGAGGGCATATAGTATTTTGTATATAATAGAATAAAGTAGATCTTTTATATAAGACTATTGAGTTGTCTGGTGTCTTGAGTGAAGATACAAGACCCAGCAGAATCCTGGAGAAGTTTGGAGACTTCTGAGGAAGAAGAGTGAGAAGGCTTGGAGTTTGTCAGGGTCTTCAGCCTATTCTCTGAAACTCTGCTGCTTTGGAAGAAAGCATTAACCACTGACCAAAGCTGGTCAGCACCGCTGCATAACAAGGTGGTGAGTTAGAGCCAGAGGTGAAGAGCTACAACTCCCATCATCCCTGACATTGTTTTCCCATTTAAAAAAGAAAGTTCTCAGGATGGGAAAACTAACATATATAGGGGTGAAATTTCACATGACAGTTTTATTCCTGGTCAACTAGTGTCCCAGTACTATTCCATAAGTACTTGGCATGGGAAGAAAATTCAAAATTCAAATCATTCAACAATTGATTCAGTAGATCTTCTCTAGCTGGAAGTAATCATTTCAGGAGTGGGAATCATGCATATACCATGTTGAGGAATGATAGGAGTTTCAGTCTAACCCTATCTGGAGGCTCACATGATTTCCTGCACCTATGGATGCTTACTTAGTCCCACCTAACACAGTGGGCCTTCCTTTCAAAGACACACGTTTAGTACTGTGCTTTTGAAAGCCATTCTGGGATTATTAATAACCCCCAGAAGGTAGGTTATGATCATCCCTATATAAAAGTTCTTTCAGGAAGATGAGCTATTCCTTTCCACATACCCCACCCTAGCACACCGACACACACACACAAGTTCTATTGCGTCAAACTCAGAGGTCAGATGTATCCACTAGAAATAGATTTCAGATCAGAGAGATGTAAAGCTAAAATGACCTAAGCAAACAACTAATCATCATTGCAGAGAAGCTTGCTGAAAGGAAAGGGCCAACTACTGACTTTAATGCTGTACTTGTGCTGAAGTACTCAACACTTGGAGCCAGGGAGGTACATATACATCTTAAAAATGATGACTTGTCATAATACTTGAACCCTGAGATATCACACTGGGACTTTGGCCAGAGATTCAATTAATGGATTACAGTCCTACGTGTCTGCAGCGGCCACTGTAGAGACTATTTATTTATTCATTTATTGCTTTTGGTGACAGGTGGCACTTCAGGGGGAAAATAGAGGAGGCCAAGTAGATTCAGCACCCCCCCCCTTGGCTATATATGGTGCCAAACTCAGGCACTTCTGTGCATTTTGATGGCAAATAAATAAATAAACCCTCAAAGGTCAAGCAAATGACTTTCTCTTTTGCAATTAGGAAGTCAAAGAGGATCTAATGTGATGGAAAATATTCTGCCCTCTCAAAGTGGCTCTTGATTGCAGAGCAATTTACACAGCTGGGCAGGCCCACAGGTGGCCAGAAGTGTGATAGGCAGGTGGTCGCCTATTAGCGAGAAAAGTGATATGCAACAGATAGCAGATCTCCCAGGGATGTGATTTTGCCAGCTATTAGCACTGGTGGCCATGGAGAGCAGGTGTCCAGAAGTGCAGGTCTGGCTGGAGTGCAGATCCCTAATTATTAAATATTAACTACCTCATTATGGCAAACAACAGTTTGATAACTATCTTCTGGAAAAAGGCAATGAATAAGTGACCTTTAGGTTTCATACATGCAAGAAGCTTCTTAAAACCCCATCCACAGGACACTGCAAGGGGAAACTCCCAAGAACTTCAAATTTCTTGAGTCTAAAACCATGGAAATATGACTAGATGACAGGATGGTCAGGGTGTTTTGGCTCTGACTGTTCCTCAAGAGTTGTTGCTGACGTGATTTCTGACAGTGAGAGGTAACTTGATCAGGGATGTCAAAGCATACAGGCTCTACTTAAGGAGAAAGGGATCATGGATAAATGCACTTCTCCTCCATCACCCTTCCTCATTGCAGGCCTGTTCTCTGCACTGATGAGTTCAGGGATCTGAACTTCAGGAAGGGGCCAAACTATATACTATTCTGCCTCCAGAAGGACCATCCCCAACCCCCCTTTGATTTAGTTCTGTAAAACCTAGAAAGGACTTTAGTCGTTCGCTTCCATTCTGCAACTGCCAGTCTCAACAATCAGCTCCATACACAGTGTTCATGGCAATATGTAAAAAAGAAAAATGTAATATTTTAAAACAAGTCCTGTTGAGTATATGATGCAATAATGTGTGTGTGTGTGTGTGTATTAACTACCCTCAAGCCAACCTCAATGTATGACGATCCTATGAACTTATTTTTATTTATTTATTTTGAGTATTTATACCCTGCTCTTCAGTCACAAAGGCTCTCAGAGCAGCTTACAATTACACCCTCACCCCTTCATACCTGACATGGTAGCATCGCTGACCACACCAGCTCAACCTGGGGCCACTGCTGCTTGATCACTTTAAAATCCTTACCCCCTAAACGAATAAACTTGGGGAGGAGGCCCACGGCACTTCTTAAACAACAATGGTACAATGGCTGTGACAATGCAGCCCATGCTTGCTGAGCCATTCAAACTGAACAACATCATTCAATCCAAGATGGGATCCAAAGTGGCTCATGCTGTGGCCACACACCAGCACTTGATGTCTTCTCGGCAACCAGCTGTGATCTGAAAAGCCGCATCTAAAACCGGTGATATCAGCTTGCTGTTGCAGAGCTGGGGCCCTCTTATGTTATATAAGACCCCCTCACAAGCCCACAGGCCCATTCTAAACAAGGTTGCAAGTGCAAGAATATAAAATAGTTACCAGGCCTATGAGCAAAATGGCTGCAAGTGCAGCAATCTAAAATGGCTGTTGGGCCTAAAATGGCTGCCAGGTAGCTCTGGCCATTCCCCCACAATCTTGCAGCCTCAGCATAACTGCAGAGGCATCTTTTAAATCTTGTCTCTCTGTGAGTGTGGGCAAACTATGCATCCCACCCCAACCCTTTGTATGGGAGCGGGATTCAAATTGTTGATTAAAATTATTGTTCCTCCTCCTCCTCCTCCTCCTCCATCATCATCATCATCATCGTTATTTCTTTACATGTTACAGCAAGTGTATAAAGCCCCAACATAAATGAATATACTGTACTAAGCAAATCTAACCTTCTTCCTTTACACTAAAACAATAAAAATCTAGATGCTTATTTCATGCTACACAGCAGGCTAGAGTCGTAAAGGTTATAAAACAGCATCCATATATGAATGGCACTTTTGAGTACTTTTGAGTCCCTCCATGGACTTGATATCCACAGTGAATGGTTTCTGTTTAATGTCAGAAACATTTACCTATAGTTGATCCTTTGGGCCATTAGGCTACTTACCTATCAGGGGGCTACATTTTTTTTTAATTTATAAGGCTTATTTTTATTAAATCCAATGAATAAATCATATATTCCTAAATAAATTTGCCCAAGGTTATAAAGAATAAATATTAGATTAACTGCTTCAATCTAGTAGCCCTGGTGAATTTCTATTTATGGCATGAAACTCCATGTAGGCTAAGGATTATTCAGTGTGTTGATATTCCAATCTTTGAGTAGATACCCCTTCCTCACAGAAGACACTCACATTCATAAAATATAGCAGATTCTTCCATTTAAAAAAAAAAAAACCCTCCTACACACAGATTTCAAACTTCATGGTGGAAAACAACACGAGATGCATCTGCACTGGAGAAATAATCCAGTTTCATGCCACTTTAACCACTATGGCTCAATACTATGGAATCCTGTTGTTGTGGCACCTTTGGCAGAGAGGGCCAAATATTTCACAAAAGTACAAATCCCACATTTCCATAGCATTGAGCCATGGCAGTTAAAGTGCTGTCAAACTGCATTATTTCTCCAGTGCTGATACAGCTATGTTGGAAAAAAATAGCAGTAGAGGTCCTTCTGATGTGATGGAGAAGACTCTGACGCTGTCATCACTTGCTTCTTTCTTCCTCTTGTTTGGTCTTAATGTTTGACTGCAATGATATGGAAAAGAAAAGTCCAGATGAAAAAGGCACAGTTTATGGTATGATTTCTTCATTTGGATCTCATACACTGCTTATTCTCTTTCACAGGCAGAGCCAGCCCTATCATGAGGTAGCTATCTTAAGCAGTAAATGTTGGGTAGCAACACCACCCTTCCTCTACCATTCCTTCTGGGTCCCTTGCCCCTTTCCATCGATAAGCTGGTATCCTTTTATGGCAATGCTCAGTGTTGAATTTCAGTGCATCACCAACAGTAGGCAGAAAGCATAGGCTCAGACTGTGAACTCCAGTGAGCATTGCCTTGTATTGCTTTGTTTCTACCATACATGTGGGCTCTGCTGCTGTTGCACTGCAGGGTTTGTTTCAGTGGGCAAGAAGCAAACACCAGAAGCAACAGTGGCTGAGCCTCATTGAAAAGCTTCTAGTTTCTAAGCTGACCTGTCAGCTGTAGTGCCCTGTCATTAAATCCAGTTACTAGTTCATTTGGCTTCTGCTTGTAGAATGGAGGATGAGGTGGAACTTGATTTTGGATAATCCTGTTCCCAAAATAGCTGTTTTTTTCATGGTGACTGTGATGGAAGAATGAATAGTCCCAATAACAGGAGCAGGGTTATGATATCTCTATTCTCTTCAAAATCTGACTATTCCTTAAATGTGAAATGAATACACATTCTATAAACAAAACAAAACAAAAACACTTTAACAAAGCCTTTGAGCTAAGAAGCTCCTTTTTACAAAGTCTTTTTACATTTTGCTTGGTTCCACCACCATCCTTTTCCCCTTTGTCCTCTGTCTATATGAAAGTCATTTTGGTTTTGGTTTTGGTTTTATATTTTTGTAGCATCAGCATTGGGAGGATAGTGAAGCAGCAGGAAAATAATTTTGATGTCATGCTGCTGTTTGTGTAAGGTAAACAATGCAATAAAGCTTGCCTTAGGAGAGAACTGTATTCTATTCTAGCCAATACAACTGTAGCTGTGTGTGCATGCCTACAACAAATAAGATAAACAGCAGCTGTCTCCAGAATCCCTTACTAAGCGTATGTGATGGGAAAACAGTGAAAAGAGGATGAAGCAAATTTGCCTGCATCACCAGCTACCTGAAGCATGTAACCAAAAGGCATTTCAGTTCATCCACCAAACTGAAAACCATTAAGAAAAGTGAAAGAAAAAGTCATCCCTTTTATAAATACTTTAGTTTATAAAAGAAAATACAATAGAAGATTGGAAAAAGTCTATGTATTCGTGAAAAAGAAGTGGGGAAATATAGCAAGTATAAGAATGCTGGAGAAGTAAAGAAGCAGAAGTATAGACTCCTCTCTCAGGAAAAATGGCAAAATCTAGAAAGGGAATTGAGAGTACTATTAATAAGGCAATAATGTGTTGATGGGAAGGGTGAACAATGTAAAATAAAAGTGACTGAAATTTTCTGTATTTTTTTTAAAATAAGGTATACAGATAAAATGAAATAAAGATATGAATTGGCAGGAGGAGGGTATCAGGAATGAAATTTATGATGTAAGTGTTGTTTTTCTTTTGCCTTATGTGTTTTGTTAGTTGGTGTGGTTTCTTGTGCTGCAGGGCACTGGATAGGGAGTCCCTCAGGAACCTGGAGGTGCTAAGAGTGTTGTCGTGTTGCCATTGTGGGGACAACACTGTATCAGCATCCTCTGGTGACAAGGGGTATAGATGTGAACATGTGATCAACCAGTTACTAGAGATGCAAATATGCGATCAACTGATTACCCATTTTGTCATCCCAAAACTTGGCCATGGCCAGGCAAATTGGTTCATCATCAACAGTGGGTTGGTCAATGCCAGATCCAGACCTCATGTATTTTGGGCCAGCCCTAACTGTCAGCTATATTCAATAAAGTTGTGGCCTCTTTCCTTCCAACTGGGTGTATTCTGGTTATTCATTACCGTGCCTCCCTTTCCACAGCAATTTTTGTTTGTTTGTTTATAAGTCATGACTGTGTTGTCAACCTTTGACAACAGGACTGTACGAGTAAATGTAATTTTTTAAACAGAAATAAAACTTTTAAAAAAATATTCTGGTTTATGCTAGGTTTACTTTACCTGGTTATTTTATTTCACATCTGTATATTGTTAGTAATGAATGAAGAGCTGCTGAAGCATACCGAACTGCTCCTAATTTTTTGTGGTGTAGGAACCTATCCCTTTTCTTTCCATGTTATTTCTGGGACCAAATTTTCTGTTAAAGAAGAAATGCCTAGGAACGCATTGACTTTGTTAACTGAGATATACCTATAAACCAAAGATCTCCCTCTTTTGAAGAACTTTAGATTCTACGCAGAAAGCATCATCCTTTACCTATCACTCTAACCATAAAAGTATCTCTCTGCTTAAGCTTTTTACAGCCTTACATGATTGTGAACTTTTAAATATTTTACAGACTAGACAAATCTGTGCACTGCTCAGCCTTCAAAGGGTGTTCTTCTCCTTGAGCACAATCTCATATAGCATCTTTGCATAATTCAGGAATGTATGACAAAGACATAACATGAGTGTGTGGACGAGATGACTAAATAAAGGCTAACAAGCCATCTGCTTCATGACATGCACTTTCATAAATGTCATGAAACTTTATGCTTCCATAAAACAGGGCAATAGAGGGAGGGACCTCTTTCATTATTTCACTGCAAAGGGCAAGTGCTCTTTTTTGCTTCTTCTTAGTGCTTGGATCCAGAGAGACCATGAAAAATAAACACAGAGTGAAAAATATTACAAAGCAAGCCATGGCTATGGTAAGCAACAGAATGAAAAGGGAATGTGATTGTTGTGATCCACAATAGTCTGTTCATGCAATAATATTCTTACTACCCAGCTGTACATTGTAAGACCCTCGGGGAGCAGTGGAAATTGTGTGTCTTGCCCCTTAAGGACTCTTGCATTATATGTGTGCAGGTATTTTTAGGGTGTTCATTATTTAAGCCTCTGGGGGAACCTTACATTTTATTTTAATGTTCATTTTGCAATTCAGTAAGATGGTGCTGAATAAATGGAAATGGCAGGTGTGAAAGCCAGGTGTGTTTCCTGCCTTGTAGCTTGATATGGGTAATCCCATGGCTTCATAGTTATCAAAACTGATAGACTACAGTTTGGGTTGTTTAAATGAGGACCTGATACATTTGATTTGGAGAATTCCCAGTTCTGTGGTCTTGGCTCTAGAGCACTGTGGGCTTGACAACAATGTTATTACATCACATCACTTGAAAAAGAATCCAAAATTATACACACTCACATCAAACACTTTCCTTCCTACTAATTACAAAGACCAAGTTGCATTATAACATCAGAGTAGGCACTGTAACTGAGCTCTTGTTCAAGTGACATATGAAACAATAATAAAATAAAATGTCTATGAGTATATCCAGTGTGCTATCCCATTCTACAAAGCAAAAACAGCTTATATATGTATACACACAGGATGTATATGCATTAAAGAGCTATATATTTTCATATCACTCATGGTTCAGTCCTAATAATCCTAAAAAATCCTGGGATCTGGAATTTGGTGAGGTACTTAAAATTCTCTGCTAGAGTTCTGCTGAACCTGCTAACACTAGAGCTTTCTAGTAGAGAATTCTAAATGCCTCCCTCAAACCTTAAACCCCCAAATTCTGTGACAACCGCTTTAATCCTATAGAGGAGATATGTGTGTAGAGTAGATAGGAATTAGGAGGCCTAACTTTGAGGATATGGAGCATGCATGGCAAGCAGGCTTTTTAAAATCAATACAGAATACGTTGGTTTTCAGAAATGATCCCTTACCTGTGTTATCAAGTCTGGAATTTTATAAAAAATTACCCCCAAAATCCCTATCCCAAAATGCATCTGTGGAGGTAATCAGGCAGCCCCTCTTCCTTGCATCACTTGATCATAGAGGCCTCTAAGCAAGTCCTGCATCTATAGGGTGAAGTATGTCTCCTTATGACCCTAATGGAAAGGCATTATGGGAGCTGCCCCCTTGGCTGCCATGATCTGAAAGTGGAGAGACCACGTAGGCAGCAAGCCTTCCTAGGAGTTGCATACAGGCAGATTCCTTCACACCTTTGAAACAGATTTATGACTGGGAGATGTTTCACAGACACAAGCCATTCCGGCAACAATCGTTTTCCCATGGCAGAGGATGCCTGTTGATCAAGTGATGCATAAATTTGGTTTTGCTTTGATGTAGGACAACAGCCTCCACTGAGTACCGTGACTAGGAACCTATTTAAAGTCCAGTTTTTCCTTTGTTCAGAGTTCCATGTTGGTGGCAGGCAGGCACTCTGTCAGTCTGCTTCTCCTGACGTGGTTCCACGCACCCCTTTCCCCATTTTCCTTCAGTGTTGATGCATCTACCTTGATTCCTAGGGAAACCATCTCAGGCAAGTATTTCCATTAGCAGGCCTTGTGTTCTCTCTCCATTTCCCCCCCTTTTTTTATATTAGCCTTGAGTGAGTGCATGAGTGAATGTATGGCTGTGAGTGTGTCCCCCTGTGCATCAATAAACTAGATTAAAATTCAAAGACTTTGCTTTTGCGTCAGTTCCTGGAAGTTCTGGTCCATTGGTAGACAGGCTGGGATTCGATCCGAAAAGGGTATTTGTAAGGAGCCCTATATTGGTGTGTTGAACTAATCAATATTCCCCAAAATTTGAGCAGATATCCTTACACCTGGATGTGCAATTTATGTAAACTGTAATTTATGTTGCATGGCCAGCCTACCCTTTTCAAAAATTAAATGTGTTTTCTTTTTCAAAACTATTTTTAATGTAATACCTTGTGTGTTTTCTCTTTGCAAGTAAGAGAGGATGAAGTGTGACAACAGATGTCATGTGAGGAAACATCTCTTGGGTGTTTTGTAACCATCAGATCCCAGCTCCTAGGATTCAGTGCACTGAGCCAGCAATAATGAGTGAAACTATTGCAACTCATTCGAGAACTTCCTAATCAGACTCTTAATTGAGGCTATCAGCTTCCCATTATACCAAGACAAATTAAGTAGGTTAAAATTGCTCTCAAAAAACATCTGCTGAAGCAAGTCAAAATTAATGATAAAAAAACTGTATTCCCTTTGTACTTGATTTCATCCCCTTTCCCCCTGACCATCATCCATCTGCATCTATAAAAAGGCTATCAAGAGAAGCAATTCATTATTTGTCAGTTCAAAACAGAGTTGAACCTTCTGAAAATACCTTCTCACCAAACTTTCAATCTAAGACAAATAGAACTTTCCTCTGCAATCCTAAGCATTTGTGTTTTTTTCAAGGGAATCAATACAATGGGAAGAGCCAATAAGAAACTAAGAACAAAAGCCTTTCTACTCCAGTTTTCTGTTCATACAGTGACCAACTGTGTGTCTATGGGGTTGTTTGCAGTGGCCAGGATACTCCAAGGGCAGCCCAGAGTATTCTGGCCCTGCAGATGTCCTGTTTTCTCCCCACACCCTCTTACATTGGCTTTCACTTCTGTACTGCAGCATCTGTCTGCACACAAGCATCTTGCTGGGCTGCCCAGCACATCCATCACATGCTTGATGCCTTATTCTGGCCTCAGAACAGGTGACTTGTGTGGCAGCAGATGCACCAGGTGGCCCAGTAGGACACCTGTGTACACAGCTGCCATGGCACAAGAACCAAGGACCTCAGATCTCACTGAAAGATCTATAACATATATGTTGTTTTACTCCATTGTGTGTTATATCCCAGTTTTTGTGTGGGATGTGCCAGACATGTTCTGGACTGCCTGCACCAGAAACAGTGTTTGGGCCATGTGTCAGCTGAACAGGACAGTGCCAGAATGGGGTGGGGACAAACATGCCCTTTGGCCCATGCAGACAAGGGCTATGATCAGCAAATAATGTCTATTGTTTAATCCCAACTCAAGTATATCCATATGACCAATTGTTGACTGATGAATCAACATCTAGATAAATTTAAATTTTTCAATGAGCCTATCTAGTTAGGACAAATATCAGGATTCAGTATGCTGACAGCAATAGCACCCTACTATTTGTGTTTCCCAGCAACTGCTATACAGAGGAGTACTTCTGGTGATACATAACATACAAAATAAATATATATCTTACTTTCCCCCAAAAAAGAAAGACAAATTGCTCAGTAAGTGCATGGGTCCAGTGAAGAATCTTGTAAATGGCTGCCACCTCAAACAGAGCAAAACACCAAGCACATATATACAGTCTAGGAGAAACTGTATATACCTTCCTGTTTAGACAGTATTGGACAAGGGGCTAGATTTTTCATAAGTTCCCTGGTAGCAGGCAGATTTCTTTTCTGAAATAAAATATTAGTTGAAGAAGAAAAAGTCTTTCCCCTGCCCACATCCCATCCCCCACTTTTCAAATTAGATGCACAAAAGGCAATCTTCCTCTTTATCTCCTCTCATCCAAGTGATGTGAAGACAACAAGAGTAAAATGTACCATATCATCTGGGAAGATTTCCAGATTCATTTTGAAGTGAAAGATAGGTACAGCACAGCAGGCACTGAGCAAGGTATTTCTCTGTCACTTTGCCACCAGCCTCACCAGACAGAGCACGTGGAGGACACTTTGCTTGCTAGATGGTGTGCGGTAGATAACAATGATTTTTCCCTCCCACAACCAAGTAGCAGCGGCCTTCTCAGTAAATGAGAGAGTCTCAGTGACACTGATAGACGTGTCACAGTGGAGCTATTTCCTCCTTTAAAATGGCTGCAGAGTGTTTTGCCTGTATTATCTATTCTGTCTGATGACAAATGGCTCTGAGAATTCAGGTGCTCAGTTGAATGCATTTTTCTACTTAGGATTTTGCTTCAAGATTATTTTTCCCCCTCACTCTTGCTTCTGCTGTGCTGGTTTCCTTTTGGTTGCCTGGGGTTCAGCAATAGCCCTATTCCCCTTGGTAAGGCATTTTAGGTCTTGGTAGCTGACCTATGCTCCTTCTTTGAAGACAAGTCAGAAGCATGGATTCTCAGGACAAGTCAGAAGCATTGAAAACTATGGTTTGTGCAAAGAGCTTTTACTAAGAGCTTTTCCCCATGCAAATTTACTATTTCTTTATGATTAATGGAGTTACCTGCAAACTCCAATTGCAAGAATGAGTTTCAGGATGGTAATATAGAAAGTAAATTTTGTCTTCTGCTAATAATCTTTGAGAATTTGGGAAGGGAGACATGCAGGCACTGAGAGAGAGAGATTGAGAGAGAGAGAGAGAGAGAGAGAGAGATTATTCTATTAAGATTAAATGCCACTTGTGCAAATACTCAATTTAAATTTTAGATCCATCTTTTTAGTTCATGTGTGTTTTCCACAGAAAACTGCTTACAAACAAATCATACTGCAGTCTGCATTCCCCAAAGATGTGGCTATTCATGCACTTGGACAAATGTGTCAGGACTGAGCCTCTTTATCCTGGCACTGATAGGATGAATTTGCATAAGGAGTACTGGCTGGTGTGACCTTGGCAGAAAATTGGGCTAAAGGTAAGGTAAAATCTGAAGATATTACTGGGGAAAGGACAGACTTCTCTAGTCAGTCTCAGTTCTATGACATCCTATTATTTGTAGGATAAGCTATGATGTTTAGAAATAGTTGAATATGAGGGAATGGGGTGAATATGGGATTTATTGTTGGTGTTATCAAGATACCAATATATTTTGGGCATTTTGAGCATTGGGAAAATACTGCATGCTGGGGGAAAAAACACTTCTTTAGTACAGATGTCTCTGCACTTCTTGTGACTGAAGCCAGTGCCATTGGTGATCATCTGGAAAAGATTGTTACAAAACCATGACTGCCAGATCACGTCAAGAGTTGTGTTTGCCAGCCACAGGTTGGGTTCCAGATATTCAGAGGTTACATTCTCAACCACACAGAGAGTGCCAAGTGTGTCCCGTCTTCAGTGGGCATGTCAGGAAACAAAATGGGGCATCACTGATGTGTCTATCGATGCTACTTTGGAAGACCTAATTAGAAGTTCAGAAACAATGAAATATTCCATTTTTCAAAGATGATTCATCCAGTGCCTAGGCTAATCTCTGGAGGGTCATTTTCACAGTAAATTAATCCTTCTAATGTCAGGCTTAAATTATCAGCAGTGACATGCATGGGCACTGTGTTACTAGGAGCAGCAGAGGCAGCAGCTTTGATGCAGCAAGGTATGGTGGCGGACACTGATGTTATCGAATCTGACACTGTCTCAAATTGGTTCAGAATTAAAATAACTCTCATGACAAGTGAAATGGGGTGGGGCACACAAGGGAACTCCATAGCTGAGCATAGGATTGTCTTTAAGTTACAATTTTTGCTCATTTCTGGATGGTGGAGATGGAGAGGGTATAATGGCCAATATATTCTTGGGGACGGCATAAGGACTGGGAATTGCTTGCTTATCATAATTGCTTGAGTGTGTTGGATATTATAGTGAGTGGTGGCTTCCATGACAATGGGGTTTGCTCTGGATTTTAGTCTGAACTTTATAAGATGTTCTCCAAAGTATGGAGCCTGCAACACCAAAATACATTCCACATTGGACTAAAACCCAGACTGGATTTTCCACCAACTGGCATAGGGGCAGCAGCCAGCACTATAGGCATCCTTACCTTCTCTGAATCAAGTATTTGAGCAGCACTGGAAAAGTCTTTTGAATTATACTAAAATTCCATTTAAATTCCAATGATCAACTTTTAAAGTTCAGATTATATTAGATCAATCAACTTTTAAAGTTCAGCCTAGGACCAAGAGCAGATTCACCACCCCAGTGACTGGGAAACCTCTAGCCCACTGCTGGCTAGAGATTCAAAAGGCAAATGAAGACAGCATGAGCTTTCTCACACCACTTTCCTCTGACTGACATACCAGAGTTGATACAGTTCCAGTGGATATAACCTTGGTCACTGCTTGTCCAGTACTGATGGATACTTTTCAATTTGTACAGTCTGAGGATGTGGTCAAGTTCTTTGGAGAGGCGAGAGACACCACATGTGTACTGGACTCTTGCCCTTCCTGTCTTATTAAATAAGCCAGAGGAGCACTGGCAGAGTGGGTAAGGGAAGTTATAAACACCACTTTACAGCAAGGTAGGGTCCCAACATGGCTGAAGGATGCTGTGATAAGACCTTTTTTGGGGAAAAAAACTTCCCTGAATCCTACAATACTGGATAATTATATGCTGGTCTCTAGCATCCCTTTTTTGGGCAAGGTACTGTAGTATGTGTTGGCTTCTCAATTCTAGGGGTTTTTGGATGAGGTGGATTATCTTGATCCATTTTAGTCTGGTTTCAGACCTGGTTATGGGAGACCGCTTTGGTCACCTTGGTAGACAAGCTGTGCAAGGAACTGGATGGGGGAGTGTGTCCTTGTTGGTTCTGCTGGACTTTTCAGCAGCTTTTAATACTATCAACCATGGTATCCTTCTGAGTTGTTTTTCTGGGATGGGGCTTGTAGGTTCTACAATGGCTCAGTTCTTTCCTGGAGGGGCATTCTCAGATAGTGGTGTTATGGGATTCTTGTATAGCTTCTTGGCCATTGGCCTATGAACTCCCTCAGGGTTCAGTGATGTCCCCTATACTATTTAATAGCTATGTGAAACCAATTTATTATTATTATTATTATTATTATTATTATTATTATTATTATTTATATCTGCTTTGTGACTTAACCCTGCAGACAAAGAAAAGCTATTTATTATATGTGAAACTTTCATTGACAAAATCTGCTCTATATGGAAGGACTCATACTGTCAGGGAAAGTGCAACACCACAAAATGTAATGATCCATGCTGCAGCTACTGGGCCATCGACTGTACAGCTTTGTCCCATGTGTGCACAGAAGCATAAAGTGCAAGCAAGATTCAATAGACTGACATGTTTTTCTGAGGGGAACAACAGACAGCATGTAACCAAGCATGCTGATCCACCTGTGAAACCATGTCTTTGGAATTTGGCCCGGGTAATTCATTGCACATTAGGAAGCTTATCACTGTGACATTAGAGTTAGAAAAGTGAATCATAAAGACTGATGATCCATAAAAGCAAGGGGGGGAAAGTGCAACTACTTCTTGCTGACATTGATGATATTCCCATCCTCTTTCTCTTAAAAATGAAGAGCAGTTTGAGTTTGAAAGGTGTTGGTAATGGATCAAATCCAGATAGATTTATTTTGTTTTGGTCAGTTTTCATACAGCACCAGATTCTCATACATTCCAAAGCAACAGGGGGGAAAATAGTGCATTCTTTTGAAGTGGCTTCTCCCGTAAGACTTCCAAAGTCAGAGAAGGTAATACTTATCTGCTCACAACTGCAGGATGGATATGCTTAAGCTGCTTAAGCAACTAATACCCAGGAATACTAATTTGGAACTGAGTTTTAACTTTGGTCAACAGAGTCATCATGTTTGCTCTTTCCCAGACCACAGGAACTGGAGAAGAAGGATGATGGTGAAGACAGTGATGAGGATGATATGTCATGCACAAATTAAAAAAAATCAATGTTTGGCCTATTCGATCTATCAAGAAAAACACACTTAAGAAAGTAAGTAAAGGAACACTCAGTGAGAGTACTGTGGCTACAGGCAAACAACTTCTTTCATATGACTTTTTGGTTATTAAGTGGTTATGGTGGAAGGGTCTTTTAATGGAGGTAACTGTTGGAAGATGTTGTACATCTCACAGTTGTTTTTAAATTATTTTAAATGAGTGATACTTTTAATAGAATAGTTATTTACCATAATTTTAACATTTTTTATTATAATGATTCTTTTCTAAATGTATGTTGTGAGCCACATTGGATCCAACAATTGGAAAAAGGTAATGTACAAAAGAAAAAGAAGAGTAATAACAGGATAAATACATGTTCCTTACAGCACAATTATATACATGTAAACACAAGCCTATGTACTATAGCTATGTGTGAAACTGTTTTTTTGAGCAATAAAGAAACTTCCCCACTGTGTTCTCAGAAAAGGCAAAGGGTGCTCAACCTGAGGATAATGGAGTAAAGGACAGAACTGGGGAATTTCAGCATAGAATAAGCAAAGAGATAGTACAGGAATACCTTCGTAATCTAAACGAATAAAAGTCTCCAGGACCAGATGAACTACATCCAAGGGTATTAAAAGAACTGGCAAATGTAATATCGGAGCCATTTTCAATAATCTTTGAGAACTCCTGGAGAACAGGAGAAGTCCCAGCAGACTGGAGGAGGGCAAATGTTGTTCCCATCTTCAAAAAGGGGAAAAAAGAGGATCCCAGCAATTATCGTCCAGTTAGTCAGATACCAGGAAAGATTCTAGAGCAGATCATTAAACAGAGAATCTGTGAACATCTAGAAATCAATGCCATAATCACAAACAGTCAACATGGGTTTCAGAGAAACAAGTCATGCCAGACAAATCTAATCTCTTTTTTTTATAAAATTACCAGCTTGGCAGATGAAGGGAATGCTGTGGATATAGTATATCGTGATTTCACTAAGGTCTTTGACAAAGTTTCCCATGACATTCTTGCAAATAAGCTTGTAAAATGTGGGCTAGACAAGGTAACTGTTACATGGATTTGTAATTGGTTGAATGGCTGAACCCAAATGGTGCTGAATAATGGCTTCTTTTCATCCTGGAGAGAAGTGACCAGTGGGGTCCCACAGGGTTCTGAGCTAGGCCCAGTGTTGTTCAACATCGTTATCAATGACTTGGATGACAGAATTGGGGGCATACTTATCAAATTTGCAGATGACACCAAATTAGGAGGAATAGCTGATACTCCAGAGGACAAGATCAAAATTCAAAACAACCTGAATAGACTAGAAAGCTGGGCCAAAACTAACAAAATGAAATTCAACACAGAGAAATGTAAGGTACTGCACTTAGGATGGGAAAATGAAAGGTACAGATATAGGATGGGGGACACCTGCCTGAACGAGACTATATGTGAAAGGGAGCTAGGAGTCCGAGTAGACCACAAGTTGAACATGAGTCAACAGTGTGATGCGGCAGCTAAAAAGGCCAATGCAATTTTAGGCTGCATCAATAAAAGTATAGCGTCTACATCAAGAGAAGTAATAGTGCCACTATATTCTGCTTTGGTCAGGCCCCACCTGGAATATTGTGTCCAGTTCTGGGCACCACAATTCAAAAAGGACATTGAGAAACTCGAGCGTGTCCAAAGGAGGGCGACTAAAATGGTGAAGGATCTGGAAACCATGTCCTATGAGGAATGACTTAGGGAACTGGGATGATTAGCCTGGAGAAGAGTGGGTTAAGAGGTGATATGATAGCCCTGTTTAAATACTTGAAGGGATGCCATATTGAGGAGGGAGCAAGCTTGTTTTCTGCTGCTCCAGAGAACAGAACCTGAAGCAATGGATGCAAGCTATAGGCAAAGAGATTCCACCTCAACATTAGGAGGAACTTCCTGACAGTAAGGGCTGTTCGATGGTGGAACAAACTCCCTCGGAGTGTAGTGGAGTCTCCTTCCTTAGAGGTCTTCAAACAGAGGCTGGATGGCCATCTGTCAGGGATGATTTGATTGAGAGTTTCTGCATGGAAGGGTGTTGGACTGGATGGCCCTAGTGGTTTTTTCCAACTCTATGATTCTATGAATGATGTAATAATCTGGGGATATTGTTATTAGTAGGATTACTTAGTTGGATCTGTAATAGTAGAATAATATTTTCTTTCTCTTTTTTGTTTTGTTTTTCCTTTTCAATATATTCAGGACTGGGGAGTCAGAGACATACTGTGTATTAGTTTTTATGTCCCCTCCTCTCTTTTTTCTTCCTTTTGTTTTTTTACCTTTTATTGTATATTACTCTGATAGTAAATTATATTCTGCATGCTAAAACTAATAAAAATAATCTTTTAAAAAGAGAAAAGATACCAGATTAGTTTGGCAGGATTTGTTCTTGACAAGCCCATGCTGGTTCCTATTATTCACTGCATTGCCATCAAGATGCTTGCAGACAGACTCCTGTATAATCATTTCTAATGTTTTTCCTGGTATTGAGGTCAGGTTGACTTATCTGTAGTTTCTCTGATCTTCTTTTTTAACTTTTTTTTTTAAGAGAAGGACAATGTTTGTCCTTCTGCAGTCCTTTGGCACCTCACCTGTTCTCCAAGATTTCTCAGAAATGGCAGCAAGGGATTCAGATAGCACATCAGCACATTCCTTTAGTATTGTGGGAAGCAGTTTGTCTGGCCCTGCAGATTTGAACTTGACTAGGTTAGCTAGGTAATTTCTTACTATCTCCTCATCAATCTTGATTTGCAATCAAGATCTCTTGCCAAGGTCTCTGGTGCCATATGGAAGCAAAACTAAAGCAAAATAGATATTCATTAGTTCTGTCTTTTCATTATGATCAGTTAGTGTTTTACCATCCTTATTGAACAGTACCCCCACTCTCTCCTCTGTCATTCTCTTGTCTCAAATGTATCTGGGGGGGACCCTTTTGTTGCCCCTTGCTTGCCTAGCCAGTCTCAACTGATTCTGAGCTATAGCCTTCCATATACTATTTCTGCAAGCTTGGGCTATACATCTGTACTCTTCATTGGTGTCTTGCCCTTTCATTCTTTCTATATACATACTGGTTTGTTTGTTTGTTTTCTTTCTTTTCACTTCTTCTCCTAGCTGATATCAGGATAATTGAAACAGAGTGAAAATAAGAAAAGCAGATAGATGGTCCTTAGATTTTATTTCAAGAAGGGAAATGAAACTGAAATGAGGCAAAAGATGCAAAAGGAAGGAAGGAAGGAAGAATAGAGGGGAAAGGCTCAAGAACTGATTAGGGCTGGAAATAATATTTGAAAATATTCAGAAAATGGTTGAAAAACATTTGTCTGAAGTGTTGAGAAAAAGAAACCTGATTAAAAGTATCATGGACTGACAAGAATCTTCACAACTTGGGACTTATTCTGTACAAAATTTACAGAAATATTATTTTGTGCAGAAAACGGGATTTTCTGCCTGTAAAATATTTCAGTGTAGAACAGTTATTTCCTGTCCAGAAAATGCTGTAATTGGGGGTTTATTCTATGCAGAATTTGCACATGGTTGATTTACATAGAAAACAAAATTTTCTGTGCATAAAACACCATTTTCTATACAGGAATTAATATTTCTGCATTGGAATGTTATTTTCAAGCAGAAAAAAATTATTTACAGAAAATGATGCAATTGGGATTTGTTGTGCATAATATTGGCACAACTAATTTGCATAGAAAACAGCACTTTCTGTCCACAGCACGGCGTTTTGTGCACAGGAATTAATGTTTCTACATTGAAATACTATTTCCCATACAGAAACAGCTGATTTCTATTCAAAAAATACAGTTTTCTGCACAAAACATCCACATTAGAATTTTGTGCAGAATAATACCTGAGTTGCAAATAGCTTTCAAAACTGGTTTTTGAAGACTATCTCACAGCAGGATGAAAATTGCTGCAATTACTTATCACTACCTTCAAGAACAAACTTAGGCCCAGGACAGACTGCCCCAAAAGGGCGGGCTGGCAGTGGCCTATTTCCCTTCGGAGGGACACCGCAGCCATCAAACTGTGAGGTGTCCCTTTGGAGTAAAAAGAACCCATAAAAAAGGGGGTTCTTTTTCGGTCACCGGGCAGATGTCACAAGTGTGCCAATGGTGCACTCGTGATGTAATGGATGTGCAGCAACATGCAGACTCTGCATGTCCCTTATGTCAAGATGACAGCGCCTGTGTGGAGAGGCCGCCGCCATCAGGCCACCGCCATTACACACTAGGGCTCCGGACCATGCTGTTGCTGCATGGTCCAGAACCCTAGTATTGCCACTGCCACGCCCCTTTCAGCCCGTCTGCCTTGGGTCTTAATGAAGAACTGCATCCCTAGAACTGATAAAAAGTACAGCCAGCCCTGCTTATCTATGGATTCTTATCTACAGATTCAAGGATCCACAGCTTGACAATATTCATATATATATATATTCCAAAAAGCAAACCTTTATTTTGCCATTTTATATATAAAAAACAACAACACTATTTTACTATGCCATTGTATCTAATGGGATTTGAGCATCCATGGATTTGGGTATCCACAGGGTGTCCAGGAACCAAACCCCAGAGAATATCAAGGACCTACTTTGTAGTAAGACTCACGAAGGGAGTAATTCAAACAAGAACTGCAGGAAGACAAGGACTGGAATCATTTTTCTTTTATCTCTGTTACCTGCTTATAAGCTTAATTTAAATTTTAATAATTTTAATAAGGATAGAAGAATCTGTGGGGCAAAAAATTCAGAATAGAGGAGAAACTCAGGAAGAAAAAGAACAAGTAAGAACATGGGGAGCAAAAGGAAAATTTATCTAGAATAGGAATATGGAAAAAGAGGAAAA
Source organism: Sceloporus undulatus (assembly GCF_019175285.1). Taxonomy (NCBI): domain Eukaryota; kingdom Metazoa; phylum Chordata; class Lepidosauria; order Squamata; family Phrynosomatidae; genus Sceloporus; species Sceloporus undulatus. Next base: position 94,446,556 of record NC_056525.1, read on the forward strand.
CATAGAGGTTGGCAAGTAGTAGGAGTCAAAAGAAAAGAAGATTATCAAAACAGATGTTATGAATAAAGAAATGAGAGAAGCAATCTTGCTCCAAAAGAATTTGCTACAAGTCTGAAGGGAAAACTAGAAAGAGGAGAGGGCAGTGAAAGTAAAATCTGGAAGAAACACTTTAAAGGTGAGATGTGATAACAAGTAATCAAAGAAAAATATAGTTGCTTATTTGAATACATGCAAGAAAGAACAAAGAAAGTATGACTCTGTAATGAGAATAATTAAGGGGGAAATGAGGCTCAAACTGGAGACATTTTATCATAGGGACAGGGATAATAAGCTGCAGATAAGAAGCATATGTTAAAAACCAACACAGAGGGGAGAAAGACAAAGAACTAGCAATGATGAGTAGGAAAGAAAGGTAGGGGATGTTGCAGGATCAACTGTAGAAGTGTTAAAAAATAGAGGAGAAAAAAATGAGCAAAACTCCCAAGATCATGTGACATGACAACACAGAAAGCAATGAGGGCTAGAGGAGGAAGACCAAAGAAGAGTATAAAAATTAAATAGTGCCCAAAAAGAAAAACAATGGAAGACAGCAAGTTCAGAAGGTGAACATGAAGAAAAGATAACAAGATCCAGGACAGAAAAATGACTAGGAGAACCTATGCAGTGAGAGAGGTTATAGGAACACAGGAAAAGAAAAGTGTTATCAAAAAAAGAGTAATCAATATGAAGAATGGTAAATAAACAAACAGATAGCGAAGAAGCTAGGAACCATAATCTGAAAAAGAAGACAGAAGAAGCATGAGGATGATAAAAACTGGGACGAGATAGAAGCAAAGTCCAGAGCAAGAAAATAGCTACTCCCAATCTATCTTGGAAACATACCATTCTAATTCATCAGAAATGCATTTACTGTAATATTCAAGTTGGTCTGATTGTATGAACATTTGTAACACACTATACTAAATGCTGTGTATTTTAATATGCAAATTAAGTATACAGATATATACTACAGCACCAATGATGCAGTACAAAAATAGTAACAAGTTTTATTTGTAAAATTAATCAACTCAAACTGCAGTTGGTTCATCATATTTTAATTGGCATGGTGACAAAACAGTTTTTTTAAAAGGGTATTTAATTTCTGCCATCTTAGGAAATTTTTAAAAAACCTTTTTAATTGCCTTCTTCTTGAAACAATGAGTCATAGTTTTCATTTATGAAACTGAAAATTATCATACACCTCTTTCAAAATCTTATACTGAGGATTATACTGAGATTTTTCACTAAGTGTATTAGATTTAACTGATTACTTAAAAGATTAAATTGTTGTCATGTAGAAAATTCATTAAAGAAGATTCTTAATCACTATTCAATATTTTTCTGCCATATTCCAAGTGTTTTGTGAATGGCTGAAAATTAGATCACAACACATTCACTTCCTCTACCGATCTAAATACTAGAACACAAAGAGTAAAATTCAAAAGCCAGACTTTACACACAGTAACTACCATCATCCTATAATCACAAAAAAAAAAAACTATGCAACAAAACAAACGAACTTGTTAAACTGTTATGGTTTTTATTGCTTTGCAAGTATGTGAGTGATTGTAAATTGGCCTCTGTGTTAAAGATGATAATGATCTTTTAGATCTTAAAACTAAAACAATATTTTTACTTACTGGTTTCTAATCAGCATATAAAGATGGCAAAACTATAATGGGGAAACAAGAATGGGTCTGTCGCAGAACAGAAGGTGGAACGAAGGAAATGGAATGGGGATATCACCCATTTTACTGCACAGGAGCACACTGCTAATGCCGCCAAAGTCCTCAATCCATTCCTCAACTGTCCCACAGGAGGCGATTTTCAAGAACGATTCTGTGCAATAAGCTTCCTTGACTTACGGAGATCCTCTGGATGAAACATCTCCAACACCCCCTGTTTTCGATGTTCTGTTTAAGTTTTGCAGACTCAAACCCATGATCTCTCTAACTAAGTCTAGCCAGCTGGCAAGTGGCCTTCCTTTCTTTCTGCCACCCTCAACCTTTCCCAGCATTATTATATTTTCTAATGATGTGGCCAAAGTATGACAGCCTCTATTGGATTGTCTTGGCCCAGGGAGATGAGAATGGCTCCTTCCTTGTTAGCCATTCGCTGGCAGATTGAAACCTTCTTATGCAGACAGGCTTTTTAAAACAATGTTCTTAAAAGACTAGGGTGTCGTATCATTTTAAGTGTTTTCAAATTTTTTAACTGTATTTTTATTATTTTAATAAGTAATCTATTTTTATATTCTAACAATTTAATTCTGTTTTAATGTATCACTTTTCTATGTTTTCTTAAATGTGAAACCGCTCTGAGTCCCAGTTCTGGGAAAAGAGCGGGATACAAATAAATATAATAATAATAATAATAATAATAATTTGTCTTTGACTATGTGGAAGGGATTCTTCCTCTTTCTCGTTTACTCTGACAGATGCTTGAGTACCTTCAAATTGCTCCCAACCTATGGCAGCCCTAAGGCAAACTTTTGACAGGGTTTGCTTGGCAGGATTGCCTTGCCTCTCTCTGAAGTTGAGAGAGGGTGACTAGCCCAAGGCAACCCAATGGGTTTCTGTAGCACAGCAGTGATTTGAACGTGGGCTCCAGGGGTTCTAGTCAACATTCAAACCAATATACTAGGTTGCCTCTCCCATCAAACACTATGGGTTCCATATTGATAATGTTTGTTGTTGTGCGCCTTCAAGTCATTTCTGATTTATGGAGAACCTAAAGTGTACCTATTGTGGGGTTTTCTTAGCAAGATTTGTTCAGAAGACATTTGTCATGCCTTCCCCTGAGGTTGAGAACATGTGACTTGCCCAAGGTCATCCAGTGGGTTTCATGGCCAAGTGGGGATTCAAACTCTGGATTCCAGAGTCATAGTCCAACACTCAAATCACTATGTCACTATGTCACACTAAGTACATGTGCTTTAAAGAAACAGAACATGGAAGAAAGTAAAACTTCCAGATTTCCCATCCCTTCTTGTAACTAATCTCTTTTTACATAACTCAGCAAAACTAAGGGATAATTTAGGACTATCACACTGTTCCTCCTTGGTACTTTCGCAGAACGTACCGGGAGAAGCAGGAACTAGTTCAGAATGAGTGGGGGATGGATTTTACTGCACACACCACTCCCTCACTCGTTCCGTTCCCCCTCTCTTCCATTCTCAAACCGTTCCAGAGGGGGCGATTTTTGAGAACCGTTCAGAACAGTTCTCAAAAATCCTCCTCTTCTGGAATGGTTTGAGAAGGAAGAGAAGGGTAATGGAACAAGTGAGGGAGTGGTGTGTGCAGTAAAATCTGTCCTCCACTCATTCCGTTCTCTTCTGTTCCATTCTGAGGCCATCCCTTAGGTCATGTCTGGTAAAGTTCTTAGTTAAGCTATAACTTAACAAGAGATATATATTTTAGTGTAACTATAACTCTATTTAATTTGATAATTAAAGTGTGTATGTGGTCTCATTATATAGCTATGTTTCCTATCAGAAACCAGCAACTTTGTAGAATTTTGATGGGTTTTTAAAGGTAACTAAATTAATGATTTGTTTTTAGAAAACAGTTACTTTTACAATTGTGATTACCAACTACTGTTTGAGTCTTGGTCTTTCAAGCATAACTACGGTAGTTATTTTTTGAAAGTAAGTTGTCAGTCTTTCTGGATGGGTAGCACTCTAGGATGGTACTGCCAAAAACGTCATTGGATCACCAAGTCCTGTGCTACTGACTGTGGGAAGTCTATTAACTTGTACTTCTCTGACAGTTTAGAGGAAAGAATTACATCAGCTCCATTACTTCTCTTCTGTGTCATGCGGAAGCTGATTTTATGTGGCCATGCGAGATGACAAATTATTTCCCCAAATGCACAGTGACATCTGAGGCTAAGGAGGGAGGGTAAAAAAATGTATTAAATGAGTAAATAGATGTTGTTAGAGGAACAGAAGAACCTAGGCAGGAGAACAATGTAGGGTTAAGTGGGTGGATGTAACTGCTCAGATACAATAACAAAAGAGCATAGAACAAAAATGAAGCGATGAGAAGGCATGAGAAGCTGGGCATGATGGGAATGTTAGAAAGCTTGACAATTAAATGAACTTCAACAGAAATAACAAGGGAGCTATAGCTATCTGCCAGAAATAGAAGGTTTGGTTGCTTCTCAGACATTCCTGTTTATTAAGCTTTTGTTCTTCCTAAAGGGATTTACTTCAGGCAAAGAAGTTGCTCACAGTATTTTGTGATATTGCTCTCACTTGTCTTGAGTCTCTCTCTCTCTCTCTGTGTGTGTGTGTGTGTGTGTGTGTGTGCTTCCTGAATATTTCCTGGCAAATAAAGAGGAGAGAGAGAGAGAGAGAGAGAACTTATGAATTATTGAGCTTTCCATTTGAGGTAGGAGTGCAAAAGTGTGTGGCAGAAGAACGGCATCATTTTTTTTCAAACCCTTATTAAAATGATACATCAAGAGTGAAAAAGTCTAAAATCCACAGAAGTAAAAGACTTAGTTGTTCTTGTTCTGAGAGAGAGAGAGACCCAGCAAAAAGTAAATTTTACTTTGTTAAAGTACACTGAGTAGTTTCTCCAATTGGTTATCCTTTTGACCCCACCACTTCAAGTCAGTTAAATCATTTTTGTTATAGCATGGAAGCTACCTTATGGAGACAGCCAAAGCTGGGAGTTTAGGTGTCCTAACACTTCTTATTTAAAAATGCCTAGGATGCTTGGCCTGTTCCCTACCTGGTTATGGAAATTTTTAGGTAAACACTGGTACAAAACGAACAACAAAAGTAACAAAACAACACACACACACACACACACACACACACACACCTAGTGTCTCTCAGTTAATTCAATTAATTCAGTAATGGATTAATGTTGTGCTGTGCCAAAACACAGCAATTCCAGCTTCTGGTAAACAGAATCGCTGGAAACATAAATGCCTGAAATATATTATAGATAAATCTTGGAGAAAGGAATGATTTACACTGTTGTTTAAAGCTGTCTATGGTCCAACATTCTGAACAACTTCAGAAATGCATGACAGCAGCGATCTAAATGTGGCTGATGCCATCATCAATGCAAAATAAAAATAATGCTTCTGTATCAGGAATAGCAGAGAGGAGAGAAGTGGTAATAACAACTTTTGCTTTGCATTGGTGAATTTCAAATTATTCATCAGAATACTCAAGACATAGATATTATTTACATAATTGATCTCACCATTTAGATAATAATCTCCTTCTTCATAATCAAATTCTCTGTGCCCTTCAAAAACAAACGCACATTGTGTGAAATTGCAAAAAAAACCCAGTTTAGATTGAAGTGTCCACATAAGATTGTCTCTAATTGCTACTTTGTACAAGTTATTATGACTGAACTTGGCTGGTAACACTAAAATGCTGTGCTTAATTGCCAGGAAGTAAGTTCCATCACAAGATTTCAAACTAATCATTGGAGACTTGAATACTAAAGTTGGCAACAAAAAAGAATCAAAAACAGTAGGAAGATTTGGACTAGAAACAAGCAATAAAGCAGGAGAACATCTGATAGAATTCTGTGAGGCCAATAATCTATTCATTGTAATCTTCATACAACCAGACAGGAGACTATACACCTCGACATCACCAGATGGTTGACACAAACACCAGATAGACTGCATATCTGGAAATAGAAGATGGAGAAGCTCTATCCTTGTGGCCAAAACCAGACCAGGAGCTGATTGTGGCACAGACCATGAACTGGTCATAAAAAAAAATCAAAGTTAAGCTGAAGAAGAAAGCAAAAACTACTATTATACCAAAATATGACCTAAACAACATTTCAGATGAATTCAATGACAACGTAAGGAACAGATTTGAACTATTGAGTATAATTGACCAGGAACCTGAAGAACAGTGGATAGAAGTCAAAGACATAATTAAGGACAAATGTAAGAAAACACTAACAGTGGCCAAAAAGAAAAGATAAGAAATAATGGATGATAGATAAAACACTTCATGTAAAAAAAAGAAGAAGAAAAACAAAAGCAAAGGAAAACAGGAACAAAACCAGAAGTATGAACACAACCGTGTAACATCTGACACACAGGGATAAGGAGAAATACTACAATGACAAATGCAGAGAAATAGAAGACAATTAATAAAAAGGGAAGAACAAGAGACTTGAGACCTGACTTGAGACTTTAAGTAAAAGACTTGAATACATCACTGTTGAGAAGGAACTGAATGTCTCCTCTGGGCAAAATGTAACTGACTCTGGGCTGAAACAGATGGCCTGGTAAAGCCAGCTTCTAGTTGGCTTGGGGACATGGTGTTTAGACATCACACACACCCAAGTCAACTGGAATCCATGGGGGCAATTACATGCCAGCTGGCTTCTGGGTGACTTGCGGACGTGGCACTCAGATGCTACTTTCCCCAGAGCTGGCAAAAAGTAGCATGCCACGGCCCCAATCCATCTCTCTCAGGGGCGGTGTCATGCCACCCCTTTAGGGTGTCAAGAAGCTGTCTGTTTCAGCCCTTTCAAACAATACAGTTATAGCATCAGGCCTGAAGAGGAAGAGCCCTCCCCTCCCTCCTTCCAATTGTCATCTTCTGGCCTTAGAGGGAGCGAAAGGACAGGCCTAACACCATCAGGCCTGAAGAGGAAGAGCCCTCACCTTCCCTCCTTCCAACTGTCATCTTCTGACCTGGGAGAGAGTGAAAGGACAGGCCCAACGCCATCGGGCCCAGCCTCGATTAAGAAAAAGAGTCCTCCCTCCCGTCCATCTGCCTTGGTCCAGGCCTCAGAGGGAGAGAAGAATGCTGGACCTGATCCCCTCCCCCCACCATTCCCTTCTCCTTTTATGTCGTGTCTTTTTAGATTGTAAGCCTGAGGGCAGGGAACCGTCTATTATTCCCCTCTGTTGTAAGGCACCCAGATTCCCAGTGATTGGGCAGCATATAAATAAATCCTATTATTATTATTATTATTATTATTATTATTATTATTATTGCACTATGATTCCACTTTAACTGCCGTGGCAGCATACCATGGAATTCTGGGGCTTCCAGTTTGGTGAGGCATTGAAGTTCTTGGCTGAGAATTCTAAATGTTCTTCCATATGTACAAATTTCAAGATTCCATAGGCTGGAACTATGGCCTTTAGTAGAACCATAGGAACTGTCTACACTAGAGCAGGGCAGCTCAGATTATGGTGGCCCCAGAGCTGCCCTGACCCTCTTCTGTTGTAAAAAGTGGCCACCCGGCTGGACGGGCAGGCCGCTTTGCCGCTAGAAGCGGCGACAAACTACAAGACCCAGAGGCCTCTGGGGCTTGCCCCGGCCCCTTATTGGTGCGCAGGGCGGAAGTGGAGTTGCTTCCGCCCTGCAACGCTCTAGGGGCCGGGCTCTATGATCCAGGAGTTCCAGTCCTCCAGGGCAGCTCATTGGTCAGCTGCCCGGGAGGAGGAGTCTCCTGGATCAGGTGACCTGGGGGCGGAGCCGGGGCCTATATAAGGCTGCGCAGCCAGCTCCGGCCCTCAGTCGGCGCAGAGCCAAGTAGGAAGGGAGGAGGCAATGGAGTGCTTCTCCCACCCACCCACCGCTTGGTTCGTGGGTTTTTTGTCACAACTTGGAGTCGGCAGCATAGGCCAGGATCTGCACAGTGTGGTACCAGGGCTACGGAGCTCTGGTTTGGGAGTCAGTCGGGACCCGGGACGAATAGGGCAGGCATATGGCCATTGTGGGGTCCATAATGCAAGGACGCCTCCCGGTGACTAGGGGCTTAGCGAATATGTGAACGCATGGCAGAGTTGCAGTCAAGCGATATTCCTTAGCCCCTAAGTCATGCTAATGCCTGGTGGGTACCATGTTTTCGCTAATCAGACAAACATGGGGTTGTTTGATTTCGCAGATCCTGACCTCATGCTTGGTGCCAACCCTACCAATTGTTTGCTATTAATAAAGTTGTGGCCTTTCCTCCAGCTTGGTTTCCTGTGGTTATTTGTCAGCAGCATCTGAGGCAAAGTCGTCTGTTCTGAAGCTGGGTGGTTGACAGCCCCACTGAACTGTCTGCTGTATTCACCACTGCCATGGGTTGCTTTGCTATGAGGTCTGAATGGGGTGCCCAGTGACAGTCACATGGCCAGGCACCTTATTCTGACCTCAGAGTGAGTGACGGATAGCAGCCACATACACACTGAGTAGCCCAATGGGACATGTTTGAAATAGCCATCCAGCATCAGAACAGAGTGCTTCTGATTTTCCAAAAAGATCAAGCAAACAGGGATTTTAAAAAAAAAAACTGGTAAAGAGGGGTAAAACCCGGTTCTAGTGCTGAATGGGCTGACCATCATCCAGTCTCCCCACCAAGGGAATGGGAGGAAGCTATTGTATTTGGCCTCTGCAGACAGGGCCATAGTGTGCTGTGTAGTGTGAAGGGGCTCAAAGCAGATATTTCAACTACTTTTTGCAAAATTTGTGCGCTCAGTGGAAGAGGACAAGCATCCCAGAGTGTACCAATATAAGGAGTGTACCAAGGGTATATGACAGCTGCACTCCCCTGCTTGAACCTCCAAACAAGCTCAAAGTGTCCCAGAAGAGAATATTAAAGGCAACATGTACAGAAAAAGGTAGATTAAACTGTAGTGTTTTCTCTATTTTGATAACTATAAAGCTGAGCTTGGAAAATTTATTTTTTGGATTGTAACTCCCAGATTCCCTGAGTCAGAATGGCCACAGGCCATGCTGCCCAGGGATTCTGGGAGTTGCAGTCCAAAATGCCATCTTCAAGTTCTGGCATAATTTCCATTAATAACAAATTATACAAATATGTGATTAAACAGGTATAGCTCCCCACAGACAAGGTTCATGTCCCAGCCTAGATTTAGCAGTGGTTGGTGCAGCCTGGTCACTAAAGTCTAAAATAATAATCAACAGGTTCACAAGTCAAATAGATCTGGAGAAGATGTAACCTTCCTTTGGGATTTTTTTTTTTTATGTCTTTACCGGTGATGACATTTGAGAAATCCACAAAAAAGGCTTATTTTTTTATTCTGATCTGAGTTTCCAACACAAATAAAGTGATAAATGTCACCAGAATTGTTTACATTTATCTAAGCTTAAAGTGTCCCTTCTTCTTTACAATTATAAAAATGGCAAAGGCTGCATCTGCACTACAGAAATAATGCAGTTTGACACCACTTTATCTGCCAGGGTTCAATCCAATGGAATCCTGGGATTTGTAGTTTGTTGTGGTACCAGAGTTCTCTAACAGAGAAGGCTAAATATCTCACAAAAATATAAAACCTGGAATTCCATAGCATTGAGCTGTGGTGGTCGAAGTGGTGTCAAGTTGTGTTATTTCTACAATGCAGATGCAGCCAGACTTCACTAGGACAACATGAAATGTTAGCACTTGTTCTTCTGATACAACTACTTGAATCACTTCCCCCTCTTGCAGCCCTCTAGACTTAAAAACCTGTTCCAAAGGGCTTTAAAAGTCTCCAGACTAGTATGTTTTTGACCAGCACAGAAAGCTAGAGGGTGGACAGGGGAAAAGGCCTACCTCACAATTGGGGGTAGTGTAATGCTTTATTTATGTGAAAGTGAAATAATGCAGAAGTTGATGGAAGGCTTATTGTCAAAGATAAAAAATATATATGTATCTAATACATGGAGATGGACCCAGCATTTAATAGAATCACTTAGATAAAGGTTAATTATTTAAGTTTCACAGTTGTTCTTTCTTCCACAGTCTTTCTTCTTTTAATCAATGTGTAAATAGTCAAGAAAGATCTACACTTGCTTGTTAACTGCTTAACTTTTTCAGAGTGTACAGCATAATTATAAGCAAATTGATAAGTAATGAAAGCATTAACCGTTGTATACAGATTATAGCTCTGAAGACTGGTAACACAATTAAATTTGATGTTTGTTTCTCGTTGTGAATAATGATAAGGCTGCCTTTGTGAATATCCAAGCAGTATATTGATAACATTCTTCTGAATAAACAAACATTGTGCTAACAGCTCTGATAGCTGATACCATTCATTAATAAAGTGTTCAATTAACAACTTTATTTTACTTTCATTTTAATGATCCCTCCCAATTATACCAAGGCATAGCCTTGAACAGGTTCTCAGAGGATAACAGCTGGTCTGGTGAACATGTTTTGAGTAAGCAATGAGTAGAGGAAGCCAGGGACACAAAGGTGGGAATTTAATCATTCCCAGGCTAGCTTAAGAGCTGGTTATAACTACAAAGCTTGAGTCCCAGCTATGTGAAAAACAGTGTTCTCCTATTCCAGCCTGTCTTCTGCATTCTTTGTCCCACTACCATCACTGACATATTTGGTTAGATGAGGCAACCTTCTTAATGGCTGCTCCAACAGATGGGAGGCTAGGCTGTTCCTGTTATCCTTTCACCAATGGTCAAAGGACTTTTGGCAGTTGATTGCTTAATAGCTGGGTTCCCTGCCATCCCTTGGTCTTCCAGAAGTTTTGGACTTCAGTTCCAATAATTCCTGATTGTTGGCCAAGTTGGCAGGGGCTTCTGAGATCTGAAGTCCAAAACAAATGGAGGGCCAAAGGTTGGGAACCACTGGTTGGACAATTTCAATGATTTGTTTTCAAACGTTTTAATTCACCGGTGTTTCAAATTTTTATTTAACCATTTTAATGTTTCAACTGTCTTTTTTATAGTTAGGCCCAATTTTGGAAGAAAAACAGGATATCATCATCATCATCATCATCATCATCATCATCATCTGTCTGAGTCTACAACTTCATTACCAAGTTTCTCTTTGAGGCTAACACTTGTAAAAAAGTGTGACCCTGACACTACTTCTGTTGCACAGAGAAGAATGAAACTCCTCCATATGTTCAAAGTCAGATTTCAACTAAAAGCATTGTTGAACGTTGACAAAGAATGCAGGGAGAGTGGTAGGGAAGGGGGATAAGTAATTTCTGAAACTCGATTTTTTTCATTGTAAAGTACCCTAAAGGCAGGTTTTCTATAGACAAACCACTGCTGGGTCCTTTACCAGCAATACTTCTTTTTCTTCATGCTCCTCTTTGTTGTTGTTCTTATGTGGCAGCTTTTTTTCTTTCAGAAATTCCTGTAAGTAAAAAACTACTGGTTTTGTCCCTTTTGCTTTTGCTTTATCTTTGCGTTATTTCACTTTGACTGTAACGTCGTGTGAAAAACTTCCCACATTTGAGGGTTTTTTTTCTAAGTTAATTCTAATTCAAGTCCCGTTTCTGTTCTAGTGTGATAAGGTACAGCTCCCCCAAAGGAAGGAGAAGATCATGTACAGCCATTACCAAAAAGGAATAGGCCTACCATGACCTTAATGCAACTTACACACCAGCTGTTCTTCCCATCTGATGAAGTAAAAAAGAAAGAGTGAAAACTTCCTTGAAACTCAATGGCTATCTCTTTTTCTTATTTTCATTTTTAGAGGTAATCATTACTATCTCTTAGATAGTATCAAAAAAGTAAAATAATTTGTGTCGTATCCAGGAATGATATATGTAATGTGTCATTTCTCTGAATCTTTAGATCTATAGGGGATGGCTTTCTCTCGCCACCATCACAGGCTTGTTTGGTGAGAGCACAAGAGATAGCTTTCTCAGTGGCTTTTAATATGTAAGCACTCATAGGAAGGTTTCTTTATGGGGTATGTCCTTTATTTTATTAAATTTGTCTGCCTTTTAAAATAATTTTATACTGTTGTAACATGATTATTTTAATTGTTTTAAAATTTTATTGTTGGATTTTGATTGATTCCTTTTGTGTACAACTTTGGGTCTCACTCTGGGAAAAAGGTGACATATAAATGAAATAAATAAATATGACTATATTTGTGGATGAGGAATCTAGAGTAACACATATGTACACTAGAGATGGAGTTTCACAATGCAAGAAAATCTGAAACCAACCATTTTGCATAACTTTCAGCTGAATTTATATAGAAATATTGTATTTAAAAAGTCAACTGTTAGTGAATATAGCAATTTTATTTATTTAGAAAATGTAAAACTGAAAAGCTTTTAAGGGTGCACAGAATGTCATCTTCTCAGTAACTGTCTTCACACACAATCTTCTCAAATGGGCTCAGAAAGTTATTTTTTTTGGAACACATCTCCCAGAGACTCCCAGTCTTCATTGCTCCTACTTTGGTGAGCTGGGAGGGCTTCTAGAAGTTGTGGCCAAAAAAGTAACTCTTTCTAACTCTCTTCCTCAATCTGTTAAAACCAAGGTTGGCCATTTGATAGCAGCTGAAGCTTCTGGAAAACACCCTATTACAGATTCTTCTTCAGGCCCCTCACCCAGCACTAGCCTAACCTAAGTTGTACTATCTAGCCTCAAAATTTAAATGCCACACTGCTTTTTTTCCTCAATAGGATTTTGTAAAGAAAAATTCCATGTAATTCAGTGGAATTGGTCCTCCTGGACAAAAAAAGATAGAATGCTAAGGCTCCAGGACATTGGAGTGGATTGAATTATTCATTGCACATCATTTATTCAACATATTTTCAGTTTATGATATTCAATAAGGCATTCAGCATGTTTTGTTCATTTTCTGACCAGTTCTAGTGGCATTATTGACACCTCACTGTTAGCTGTGGCTAAGATGCTAATTCTGAAATTATGATGACCAAGAGTTCATTGGCTAATATAAGAACATATTATTCCTCTTTCTTTCCATTTCACACAATAATGACTGAGCATTAAGCACTTTAACAAGTTTATTTTTAATAAAGAATGAAACTCCTAACAATCACAAGGAAGTTGCTTGGTATCCTTTTCTATGATTCATTTACAGTCTTTGTTTAACCATAGCCTCTCATAACAGTTTTGGATGGTTTTAGACTGTATTCTGCTTTGGTCAGGCCCCACCTGGAATACTGTGCCCAGTTCTGGGCACCACAATTCAAAAAGGACATTGAGAAACTGGAGCATGTCCAAAGGAGGGCGACTAAAATGGTAAAAGGTCTGGAAACCATGCCCTATGAGGAACGACTGAGGGAGTTGGGGATATTTAGCCTGGAGAAGAGAAGGTTAAGAGGTGATATAATAGCCCTATTTAAATATTTGAAGGGATGTCACGTTGAGGAGGGAGCAAGCTTGTTTTCTACTGCACCAGAGACTAGAATATGGAACAATGGATGCAAGCTCCAGGAAAAGAGGAGCAACTTCCTGACAGTGAGGGCTGTTCAACAGTGGAACAAACTCCCTCGGAGTGTAATGGCGTCTCCTTCCTTAGAGGTCTTCAAAGAGAGGCTGGATGGCCATCTGTTGGGGATGCTTTGATTGTGATTTCCTGCATGGCAGGGGGTTGGACTGGATGGCCCTTGTGGTCTCTTCCAATTCTACGATTCTATGATTCTAGGTTGTCCATAGGTCTCAGAGTTTGATGCTGAAATCTCAGAACCTGGGGGAGTTATGAGATGGCAATCCTATTTTCAAGTAAAACTCATCTTTTCACATATTTATCTGAAATGGGGGGGGGGGGGTTTGGAGGGAGGTTAATGGCTTTGCACATTCTGCTGCTTCTGTCTGAATGCCAGATGATGTAGCTTACTTTCCTGTCCAATGTTGAAAGGCATATTTTCTCCTGCATCAACTTTGATCTTGAAGAGTGGGAGACATTTTTCCTTTTTTAGGTCTCCAAAATAAGAATAGGGTATTTTTCATTTGGCACATGGTAGAACATATTTGTAAAATGCATCCTCAAGATTTAATCCTGCTTTCAAATTCTAGTTTGGAGTTTAGAGATTAAACCAGTTTCATGATTTGGTTCAATGGGTAATTATGGCTGAAGATACCCACAATAGTCTTCACCTTCATTACATAAACATAAGATGGAGGAATGGAACCAGGAAAGGAAAGAGAGTTCTGCTAGAAGACTTCTTTTCAGTTGAATAAACGATGGGAACGCTGCTTCAATTGTAATGCTTTCACTTTCTTTTTAAGACAATATAAATTATAGTCATGGAGTTGCTTTTTTAGTACCTTAATGATGTGGAATAGTTTAAAGTGGAGAGAGAGAAAGAGAATGTAGTGTCTCACACATTTTCTTCTTGACATTATGAAAAGCTCTAGGAAGAGTAAACAGGTTTGAACAGAATCTTCATTGAGTTTTAGTTGTTACATTTTTTAACATGGCAGAATTGTTGTTGTTGTTGAAAAGGTACCCTATATCAGCAGTACTACTAGACACAATCAGTCATCTTGAAACCTTTTTCTCCCAATCAGTTCAGCTGAAGTTTATGTTACTAGATACTTAATCTTGCAGTTGAAATCAGTTGGACTTGAAGCCACTTAACTTTGGTTTGGTTTCACTTGGTGATTTGGAAATATTTTAAGAGTACAGCTTTCCTCCAAGACAAGACCAAGGATAACATGGTCCATTGGAGATGGCTGAAGTTCTCTAAGGCAGTTGCTAAAACTTTGACAAATTAAAAGGCTACAGCCTTTTTCTCTGCAGAAACCCTGGGTGTCTTGTGGATTTTGAACCCTGGACACCATGTTGTTAGTACAACTCTCTCCTCATATTTGTGGTTGCCATATCACCTAGCTGACTGGGTTTTATCAGTTACTAAGCATGCCACCAAGTGTTTATTTGAACCATCATCTGGCCTAGATTCTGAGCTTTCATTTTTTTAAATAAATAAATAAACAAATAAATCTCAAATCCTTGTAGGAGCCAAGATATGTGGCAAAACGTGTAGGCATTCATCACTGTCAAATTGTTAGTCAGCTCCTATCTTTCAGATACAATGTAAGGGACAGCAAGGGGTATGGGCAATGGTGGGAAAATGATAAGGGAGAGATGCAATGTGAAGGCACTAGGAGAGGTGAGGAACAGAGGGAAGGAAAGAAAAAACAGTAAGCAATACATACAAGAGGCTGCAAAAACCAAATAAGGGGTGTGATCTGATGACATGAAATGTGGCAAGGGAAGGAGTAGAAAGAAATGGAGAGTGAGAGGTGCAAGCAGTAGAGTGCAAGAACCAAGATTTCCATTCAAAGGCAACAAGTGGGATTAGGGAGGGAGTAGGAGATAAGTCATATTAGTGGCAGAGTGCAAGAAGCAAGAGAGATGAGCATGAGGAGAGGCAAGATGCAATAAGGGGAGATCTAGTATTTCAAGGGGCAGGAAGGGGTGGGACATACAGCAGCAGAATGCAAAGAACAAAAGAGGAAAACTGGGGAAAAGACAAGTGAAGAGCATAAATGGAAGCTTGTTATAGTAGGCGCTTGATGTGGCTCTTCAGATTTTGGAGAAATAGATCCAAACACTAACAAAGAAAAAACAATGTCCTTTCCAAAACAAAACAAAACAACTTAACTCCATATTTATTTGCTTTGGGAATATGGTATGGACATTTTAACTGTTTACACACATCCATATATCCTTCTAAGTTAAGTGTGCATAAGATATATAGGGAGAGACAGAGGGGAGTTGTTTTTCAGGGATACCATTTACCAAATATTTATGCACATACAGGGGAAGGATGTAATTAGCAAGGTTAGGAGGAATGGATATGTTAAAAGTACAAATTAGAGGACAGTTGCTCTCGTAAAAGAGAGCTTACATCGGGCGTCCCTCAGGGCGCCATTCTGTCCACCATGCTATTTAACATTTACATGAAGCCGCTGGGAGAGATCATCTGGAACCATGGAGCATGGTGTTATCAGTACGCTGATGACACCCAGATCTATCTCTCCATGTCTCCAACTGATACAGTGACTAAGGAAGGCATCTCTCCTCTGGATGCCTACCTGGGGTCAGTAATGGGCTGGATGAGGGAAAACAAACTCAGGCTGAATCCAGAGAAAACACAGGTACTTGTGATAGGTACCCCAAGTCCAGACAGGGAAATTTGTCACCCAGTCCTGGACGGGGTTACGCTCCCCCTAAAGGACAAAGTTCGCAGTCTGGGAGTACTCTTGGATTCATCCTTACAATTGTCATCACAGGTGGATGTGATGGCCAAGAGTGCTTGGTACCAGCTTCGGCTGATACACCAGCTGCGTCCCTGTTTGGACCAAAAGGACTTTGAAACATTAGTACATGCACTGGTAACCTCTTGGTTAGATTTCTGCAATGCGCTCTACATGGGGCTACCTTTGTACCAAGTTCGGAAGCTTCAGTTAGTCCAAAATGCTGCAGCCAGATTGGTCGCTGGAACATCTAGGGCAGACCACATAACACCGGTATTAAAATCTCTTCACTGGCTGCCCATTAGCTTCCGGGCTCAATACAAAGTGTTGGTTATTACCTATAAAGCCCTATATGACTTGGGCCCGAGCTACTTGAAGGAGTGCCTCCTCCCACACAATCCGCCCTGCACTCTCAGAACAACAGGGAACCATCTGTTAGAGTGCCCGAGAGTGAGATTGACAACAACTCACAAAAGATCATTTGCGACAACAGCACTGACTCTCTGGAACAATCTCCCTGATGAAATCCGGGTCTGCCCTACCTTGGATGCCTTCAAGAAGGCTTTGAAGACATATTTATTTAGGCTAGCATACCCATCTGACTCCTAGTAGATATTGTTACTGACAGAAGTTTATTTTACGGACTGATAGGTTTTATGGTTGTATTTTTATTATGCTATTGATTTATGAAGATTTTATATTTTGTAAATTGAATGTAACTCTGTTTTGATGTAAACCACTTTGATCACCGGAAAAGCGGTATATAAATAAAGCTTTGTTTATTATTTTATTTATATTAGCTTAGCTGGCATTAACAAGCAAAAATTGTGGTGGGTGGGAGCATAGGTGTTTATCACACTGAGGTTTTTGCAGCTTTTTGCAGCTCAGTTGCGACGTCACTGCGGGGCCAACAATGCAAATTAATGCTAAAACAAGATGTGTTATCTCACGTGATTGCTTTCTGTGTGGGGTTCTTAGGAGGCGCTTCCGCATTCAATCTGTACTGACTCCTCATTTTGGTGAATTCGGAAACAAGCGAATTCACCAAAATCTGCTTCTAAACTTCGATTTCACTTTGAATTGGTCTGGTGTGGAAGATTACTCCGATGTCGACCCCCCCCTTGGCCCCCTACGTCCTGCTCCTTCATCTCCCTCCTCCTCCTTCACCCCATTTCATCCTCTCTGCCACCCTGCCACCCATATAATCATCCCGACTGCTCCTTCACCCCGATCCTGGCCCCAGTGACCCCCTGCGAGCCATCCCATCATCCCCTGACTGCTCCTTCACCCCAATCCACTCCCCAGTGACCCCCTGAGACCAACCCCATCATCACGACTGCTCCTTCACTCCGATCCAGTCCCAAGTGACCCCCTGCGACCTATCCCATCATCCCCTGACTGCTTCTTCACCCCGATCCTGGCCCCAGTCACCCCCTGTGACCTATCCCATCATCCTCTGACTGCTCCTTCATCCCGATCCTGGCCCGTGACCCCGTGACCTATCCCATCATCACCTGACTGCTCCGTCACCCTGATCCTGGCTCCAGTGATTCCCTGCGACCTGTCCTATCA
Organism: Sceloporus undulatus; assembly: GCF_019175285.1. Taxonomy (NCBI): domain Eukaryota; kingdom Metazoa; phylum Chordata; class Lepidosauria; order Squamata; family Phrynosomatidae; genus Sceloporus; species Sceloporus undulatus. Next base: position 94,464,098 of record NC_056525.1, read on the forward strand.
TCCCCTGACTGCTCCTTCACCCCAATCCTTGCCTCAGTGACCTCCTGTGACCTATCCCATCATCCCCTGACTGCTCTGTCACCTGGATCCTGGCCCCAGTGACCCTCTGCGACCTGCCCTATCGTCCCCTGCCTGCTCCTACACCCTGATCTGCCCCTCTCCTTCCCCCTGCCGCTTATCCCATTATCCTCTGACTGCTCCTTAACCCCAATGAAGGATGACAGCTAAGGAGGGGGCAGGGAAGGAGGACAGCGTCCAGAGCCCTATTGAGCATGCACAAGTGTGCCAATTTGAATGGTTGAACCCTCCAGTGTGGTAATACAATGTACACTCACCACACTTTGCTTGATTCCGCATCACGTGACTTGTCTGGAATCGAACTGACTCTGCTTCCCCCTCGATTCAGAAGGGCAACGAAAAGGCAACCAGGTGTGATCAAACATCATGTTTTAACGTGAATTCGCATTGCTAGACAGGAGTGACTCCGGATCTGGTGTGAAAAAAAACACGTTTCGTGTTGCTAGAACAGGAGTGACTGTGGATCTGAGCTGCAAACCCCCCACGTGTGATAAGGCCCATAGAGATCCAAGAAGAGATGAGCTATTAAACATGTATATTGTCATAAATAGTGAAACAGGTCACAGAAAGGTGAACTAGATTGTTTTCTAGTTATAATAAATAGTTAATCTGTACCTCTGAACAAAATCTCACCATGCTTTGAAATAAAAAGCAGGCCCTGCTAAGGTCTAGCTCTACTTTACTGTCCTCTCAATGCTGATGCTTCCTAAAAAGTCCAACTAGACAAAAGACAAAGAGTAATGGAGGTAATTAGGTGTAAAAATTCTCCCTAAAAATGAGCTTCCTTGTGAGAGGCTTTATTAACTGATCATCTCACATCCTTCTCTTTTTCTGTCTAACATACCCAGTTCTATTATGTGTTCTTCATAAGCCTTGCTTTCAAAATTCTTTATCATCATAGTCATCCTCTTCTGAACATGATCCACATTGTCATACCTTTCTTAAACTGGGGTGCCAGGAACTGGATAGAGTAAGATATAAAGATATTAAAAACTCCTTAAAATGGTATGATCCCCATTTACTTCTGTGCACATTTTTCTCTTCTGCCCTCTATTTTCCATCAGCTGAATTTTTAAATTTTCAGTTATGAAATGGTTAATTGATAATGTGTAGTGTTAATGGATCTGAACACTCAAATTCATTCACCACTCACAGGAGTGGGTGGGATGTTCCCTGTGAACATTTAGCTCTGGTTTGTAAAGGTATTTCTAATCTCCACCCCCACTCCCAGTTGTCTCCCACCTTCAAGCCTAGTAGAAATTGAGGTTCTACCATATTACAGAGAGGGTGATTGATGCTGAATTCACTACAAGATAATTGGATGCTAATGTCACCATTGTGCCAGGATGAAATGAATGTCACTTCATAACACTTCAGTGTAATACTAATTTCAGACTGACTATAATGTCACCTTGAAGCTTGTTTGAGGCATTATGATTATGATAATGATTATCCAATTGTATTGTTATCCTATATGTGTAGGTGTTTCATTTCCGGGGTAGAAAAAGAAACAGATCACTGTTTTAGAAACACAGAACAGGCAAATCCATCATTCCAGGCAAAATTCCAGAAACAAAAGCAAAAAAATAAAAATAAAAAAAAATCATAATCATAAAGCAAAAGCAAACTCTTCGCATTAGTTATGCTTCATTCAGAAATAAACTAATCTAGTAGAGTGATTACAAATTCTAGGATCTCTGCTTTGTCACTCAGGGGATTATCCAGCAAAAGTTAAGCCACTGAATATGGTGGGAAGATTTCAAATGGTTTCAGTTAAAATAAATGCAATTTAAGAGTGCTTAACTTTGGCTGGAATATACCCAAAATTATTTTATTCCAGGAAGAGAACTAGAGAAAAACTGAAACTCAAGAACTTCTTTAGGTTCACGTGGTGAAGTATTGTTGCCTCTATGGCACACCAGCAAAATAATCCAGTTCCAGTGCATCGTATTTTCACCAGATTTTACCCCATTTACAGCACACTGAATCATAAAAATCCAAATTGTATTGATAAGCCCTGGCCGAATTCAAATAGGTACAAAAGGATCTTTATTTCCATGTGCTTTTTCTTTTCTTCCCAACATGCATAAACCTATCAACTAACAGCATGTCTTGTTTTTCTGTCAATCTTACCATCCACCATGCAGTTTCACTGGATGGCTCCCCCGTCTAATTCCCTTCCCCCCTTTGTACCCCAGTGAGTAAGTGAGGGGACTTTAAATGCCACCCCAACACAGGCAGATCTGAGGAGAGGGAGAAAGAAAAAATAAGTTGTTTCTTCCCTCACTTCCCTTTCCAGTCTGAATCCTTAGCTGAGTAAGATCAGTGACTACATCCTTCTTCTCAGTATGATGGTTTGGCTGGTGCTGCTTTTGCTGCCTACTCTACTCTTTGTCCACCTCTTCAAAGTGCTTCCAACAGCCAGGATTTTTGAGAAACTGGGAAAGCAAGCCCTAGGCTTTGATGTGAAATGGAAACAAACTTTCAGTTTCAATCTTAGCCTGTAGTGAGAACTGCAGCTGGATTTATTCCCTGGACAGATAGGGAGCCCACTGTCTTCCTACCCTTAAATAACAAACCCAGTCCCAGTCGCAAACCCAAATATTACATAGGAGAGACCTGCATTGGTCATGCTTCTGCTGAAATAAATCTTTAGTAAAGTTCATTTTTTTCGTTTTCTGTTGGCTTGATTTATTAACACATGCATACACATGCATATAGGTCCACTGTGAAAGAGCAAAAAATGGTGAAATGCTTGATGGATGGAAGATGCCATCCAAACAACTGTCCTGCTCCCCAAATACCCCACCCCCACAATAATGTCAAGAACTGCCTCCTCCTCACAGGTCAGGCAAACAGCCTTCTGTATTTCAAACAGCAAGACCTTTATTCAAGTGCTTTATTCATGACTCTTTCCTCAAGAATGTTGATACCTTCCTCTTGTGAATGGGTATCACTAAAGCCATTTTGGTTACAAAAATGTGAATATTATATCTGAAGCTTAGAAATAAAGCAAATGAGACCTTTCGACAAAAGTGTGGAGTGCTTTTGTCTTGTGTTTCAGGTAGCCAGACTTGCTTTTTGTGCTCCAAAGCTGATTTGTTGTGTGTGTGCGTGGCAGAATTTGTTCAGAGGAGGGTTGGCTGAGGCTGAGAGAGTGTGGCTTGCCCAAAACTAGTGGGTATTCAAACCCTGGTCACTCAATGTCCTAGTCCAATACTTAAACCACTACACAATGCTGGCTTCTTCTAGTAATGACACTCTGTTTCAAATACATTTCCCCCTATCATCACCCTTGTTTTCTTCCTCTGACTAGAGTATATATCACCCCATTAAATATGGTCCTTGACCCTCTATGTAGTATTTCCAGAGAGTCCATGGGGCTGGGGGAGGCAAGGGTTTCTGATACTTTGGATGCTACTGTTTGGGCTATGGTAGGACTGACATTTGAAGAATGAATTAGCTATTACTATATTGAATGAATGGTCAGGAAGAAGGGGAGAGGGAGAATTCTGTTCAATAAAAATATATAAAACCTTTCAGATGGAATCTAAAGAATTCACCATTCACCAACATTCTCAGGGGAGCCACAGAGAACAAGTAAAAGAAGCCACTCTTACTGATAATGAGAGCCCATTGTTCAGAAGCATGCATGCATTCACTGTCTTCCATGAAAGATGATGCACTGAATGTGATTTCTTTTGATAATCCAAAACAAAACAAAAAAACACCCCACCTCAAAATCCTTTTATTCTCACCTGGATTCTTCTCTAGTATCCTCTCCTTTGACAACTCAAAACAAGCACACAAAATATGGCAGGGATGGGTGGGTGGGGGTGTGGAAAAAGAGAAAATTAGTCAACATGTGTCGAACATATTCAAAGATATAGCTAGACCTATTATAAGCATTGCTTCCAGTATGCCCTCCTCAGGGGGGCAGGATATATTTATGTATGTACATATAAATTTTGGGTTTTGTGTCAGACACAAGTACCAGTGGGATGGCAGAAGCTGCCCTCTGCCCAGTTTCATGATGACCAGGATCTAAACCCATCATCTTTGATGAAGGAAGGAAGGAAGGAAGGAAGGGCTGTACAAGCTGCTGCTTCAAGTGGGGAGGCTTGGGCAAAGGAAGCAGCAGCAAGACTTGAAAGGCAGAGCTGCATGTATACCATATGGCCTATACTGGGACTCCTAAGCTAATATGTTGCCTTCAGATGGAGCAGGAAATGCTGGCCCATCACTAGTGTTGAAGGAGGATTCAGTTGCTAATCTAGCCATCTTGCATAGATATTGTCCTTTGCCTCAAGCAACAAAATGTCTTTGGTCAATCATGTCTTCAGGCACAAATGTCTGGTTCTCCTCTGGACATGCGCAGCACATTTTGGATCCTACTCTCTAGCTTTAAAACTTCCTTGGTTACGGAGCACTTTCAAGGGCAGGCAAATCAAGATGTCAGTAAATAAATGTCCCTGTGGTTTGTGAGAACCAAGCGCATATGTTTGAAGCTGGAATGTTTTCTACTGGGAACTCTATAGAAAACCTCTTCTTGAGAATTAGATGATTTCATGCCTCATAAGTTTAATACTAACTGGCAGAAATCAAAAGGAATTAACTTTTTTTCTATCATAACTGTGCCAGAAGTACAACTCCCTGCTGTTGTTCCACATACCAATTTTTTCAAAGATGACAGAGAGTGAAGTATTAAGTATTTGGTACTTCTGCTGAACTTGAGGCAATGATGCTGTGGTGTATAACAATGGTAGTTTATGTACCATGTCAATAGGAAACAATGAATTCTACACTCTAAAGACAAAATCAAAAGTTCTGTGAGAATTATTAGAGAACTATCAGAACTCCATTAAGAATAACAATAGTTACAGTTACCATGTATAAAGTTCAGTGCTGACTGTTCTGAGCACTTCATACGTATACTGTCAGTAATCAAGTTCCTGTAAGGTAGATCAAAGAATTATGTTGCAGACAGTCAGGAGCTGAATCTGTGGGATAGTATCTTAAACACAATGTTGTGCTAACAGGTGCCAGTAGAGGAAATGCTTATTGCTGCCCTTATGCTGTCTGAAAACCTTGTCTAGAGGGTTTACCAGCCCCACAGAAGAGGCTTTGAGGGTGTACAGTGAGAAAAGAAAAGAACTACCATCCATCCTCATCTCATTTCCATGGAAAGAAGCAGTTCTAAGTGTTGTTTCCTGGCCAGTCACCTTATCCAGCACATGAAGTCGCAGATGATTTTAATGGGAATCTGATCTTCTAATCTAGTATGTTAATTCCTGAAATAATAAGTGGGTTGGGCATTTAACAGACTATCTAGTTCTATTACGGCCTGAGGTTTTTAAACTCTGTATAGGTTTAGTTGTTGTTGTGTGCCTTCAAGTAATTTGTGACATATTTTTTTGTCATGATTTGGTCACAGGGGGGTTTAATCATTGCCTTCTCCTGAGGCTGAAAACATGTGCCTTTCTCAAGGTCACCCAGTGGGTTTCATAGTGGAGCAGGACCCTGGTCTCCAGAGTCCTAGTCCAACACCCAAATCACGATACTACACTGGCTCTCATAGGTCTAGTTAACCCATTTAAAAAAAAGGAGATAAAACCAGAACTGAAAAAAATGCAGGAAAGAGCAAACAAATATTCACTGGGCTGAAGCTGCTTTCCTATGAAGAAATGTTTAAATGTTCCAGGCTCTGTAGATTGGTAATGAGATGAACACCTACAGGGGAATGAGTTAGAGGTATATAAAATTATGAACAGTATTGAGAAAATAGTCAGGGCCTTTTATTTTATTTTTCTGCCAAGACTGGAACTTGATGTCACCTCATGCAACTGACTACCAGCAGATGCATGATAAAGGATCTGCACAAAATATATACTTGACTATAAGTCAACCTCATGTACAAGTCGAGGGCAAGTTTTGGGGCCAAAATTATGGATTTTGCTATGACCCGTGGATAAGTCGAGGGTAAAACCTAGGGGCATATAGCAAAGGATCTAAAGGATGAAGCAAAGCAAAACTATAAGTCGATCTCATGTATAAGTCGAGGACAAGTTTTGGGGCCAAAATTATGGATTTTGATATGATCCCTGTAGGGTAAAATTTAGGCGCATATAGCAAAGGATCTAAAGGATGAAGTAATGCAAAACAATGTCAAAGAACTTACAAAATTCCAGCAGGTACAACTCTTTGTGCTTACTCTTAAGGCTGGATGGATGAGAGAATTGAGGGGGTTGGTGCTTCACATATTATACTCTTGTTTTTCACCAGGGAATAGTTCCTTCTTTTAAATAAGAGTTAAGATATAGTACTTACATTGACCCATGGATAAGTCGACTCAGTTTTTTTGGGTCAACATTTTGACCTAAATTTCTAGACTTATACCTGAGTATACAGTATACAGCTTTAAAATATATCATTTATTTTAAGAAGCTATGCAGTTCCTGAGTTGAGGTTTTTAAGGGAGGTTAGAAACTTTCATGGACGATATGTCAATCTGCAGCTATGAGCCAAGACAGAAGTGTAATGCTCACATTGAAATGCCATATGTGTCTGAATACCAGCTGCTGGGGAGCAAACAGCAGCATATACTTGCATTAACGTTCCGATGTGAGGTCTGCAGAAGCATCTGGCAGGTCCCAGTTGGAAACAAGACCTTGGACTAGATGTAGCTTTAGTCTGATAAAACAGGAGTCGTCTTAGGTTTAGAAAGTTCTGGTTAGAGTTGACACATTTGAGTAGCAGAGCTGGGAAAGGCTTCCAGCTAGGTCCTTGACAAGTTGCTGTCAATCAGAATGGACAATGCTTGGCTAGACCAAATGGTTTTGAACGATAATTCCTATCATTCCTGATCACTGGTCATGCTTACTGGAACTGAGCTCAAAGATCTCCAACATGCACTAAGCCAGCTCTGCCATCTTCATTTATTGCAGGACTCAAGAAAGATGTTGGACTGCAGTAGCAACCTTCATGATTGGCTATAATGAACTGATCATTTAGTCGGTACTAGAATCTTTTCTAGCTCAGAGTCTCACCCATATAATTCATACCATAGTAAAGCTACAAATCAAACGAGAAAGCATCAGTGCCAGAATGCAGTTGGAGGAACTGTTCCAATGCTTAAGAATTCACAGTGGATTTCTCAGCCATTTTCTTATTTCAACAATCAAAAGCTGTCTTAACTTTTGAATCCTTCTACAAAGATAAAGGGCACCCTTGACACACAAATGCCCAGGAGATGGCTAAATTCAGAGCTTGATTCCCAGATGCATACTGCAACCTGTGTAAGTGCAAAACCTCACACAACTCTTCACAGTGCTGTCATATTTGTGCATGCAACTTTTGATATTTAAACAATCAAAGTAACCATTTAGACATCTTTGTCACAGAAATCCATTGAGTGTTGCGATAATTTGAAGCCCTTGCTCTGAATCAAGAGGGCAAAGCACATTGGAGAATTGCTCTCACTCCATCTATAAAAGAGACATTCGAAAAGGGTAAGCATAAAGTCATCACCACAGGCATATGACCCCATTTCCAATACAATAGTATCGCAACTACATGAATGGAAAAGTATTTAGTATTTAGTTTTGTCACTCATATTTCCAAAGGAGTCCTTTGTAACATCAATTGCTTTTAAAAAAACATTAAATAAGTCTAGTTTCTTATTAAGTAATCTTTTTGCATTTCTATGGGATTTCCATTCAGTTCTTTGAAATATTTATTTTTCTTCCCTCTAATTGAAATGCCGCTTGGCTCTTTTGTATGATGTGTAAAAGATGGTATTTAAAGTCTTGTTTTTTCATTTTCTTTATTCATACTCTGAAGGTGCCTGATGCCTACTTTCTTTTTACTAAAAGATATCATAAAAGGGCAAATACAAACACCCCATGTTTTCACAGGAAATGCCACTGATCATGTGCCTCTCCCGTCATGCTTTTTAAAAACCATAAATGATTACTGTACTGGATTTTGGAAAATAAAGTTGTAACTACCTCAATGGCTTTATTTCAAAATAAGAAAAAAATATTGCTGGAAGATAGTCAAAGACAGAACTTCTTATCCCCCAAATAATTGATAATATCCCATTATTGATTTTCTCTACTTTCTCAGAATTAATGTTACATTGCTAAATGAGTTATAACATTTTGTTTCCTAAAAAATATATTTTTCCATTGTTATGGTCAAATAATATTGACAGGTTTCAGCAAGGCAATATATCTGATATATGAAAAGGACATTTTCTATTATTCACCTGATCTCTCTATGCCTTGTAGCACAAGAGTAAGTTTCATTACTCCTCCAACTTCCTGCTCTCCAACACTGGCAGTTTCATTAGATTTTTCCGTATCACCTTTTATAATGGGAAAATGTTTTATTCCTTGCACCTAAAAAAGCCCTTCAGAAATGGTATAATAAAACCACTAAAGTATAAGTTCAAATTATTCAGTGATCCTAAATATAATGACATAAATGACAAAAGAGGCCACCATTTTTTGATAAGTTTGATGCAGAGTTGTGGTAAAGGTGGAACATTTCTACTAATAAAAGGACAATAAAATGAAACTTGAAGACATGTTAGATTCTGTAATCATTTTCCTTCCCCCATAGTACCTGACAAACAAGCATTTCCAAAGTGATATTGTAAGAGAAAAATGCAGGTGGAGACTCCCTTTATCCAAAATGTTTGGGATTTTGGTTCCCCCCACAGCTTTTGGAATATTTGCATATACATAATTAGACATCTTGGAGATGAGAGCAAAGTCTAAACATGAAATTATTTTATGTTCTATATACACCTTATACACATAGCCTGAAAGCAATTGCATACCCAATATTTTAATAATTTTATGCATGATACAAAGTTTGTGTACAATGAACATTCAAAAATCAAAGGTGTCATTGGGCTAAAACAGATGGCTAGGTAAAGCTGCCTTCTGGATGGTGTGGGAGTGTGGTTAGATGCCACATGCCCCCCAAAACATCTTGAAGCTGCACAGCTGTTTAGACATGGGTGGCTTCAAGGTGGGGGCATACCTATCAAATTTGCAGATGACACCACACTAGGAGGTAATACCCTAGAGGACAGGATCAAAATTCAAAATTACCTTAATAGATTAGAAAGCTGGGCCACACCTAACAAAATGAATTTCAACATGGAGAAATGTAAGGTACTGCACTTAGGGTGGAAAAATGAAATGCACAGATATGGGATGGGTGTCATCTGTCTGAATTTAAACTACAGTATGTGTGAAAGGGATCTGGGAGTCCAAGTAGACCACAAATTGAACATGAGTCAACAGTGCAATGTGATAGCTAACAAGGCCAATGCGATTTTAGGCTGCATCAATAGAAGTATAGTGTCTAGATCAAGGGAAGTAATAGTGCCACTGTATTCTGCTTTGGTCAGGCCCCACCTGGAATATTGTGTACATTTCTGGGCACCACAATTTTAAAAAGGATGTTGAGAAACTAGAGCATGTCCAAAGGAGGGTGACTAAAATGGTGAAGGGTCTGGAAACCATGCCCTATGAGGAACTACTTAGGGAGCTGGGGATGTTTAGCCTGGAGAAGAGAAGGTTAAGAGGTGATATGATAGCCCTGTTTAAATGCTTGATGTCACATTGAGGTGGGAGCAAGCTTGTTTTCTGCAGCTCCAGAGACTAGGACCCAGAGCAGTGGATGCAAGCTGCAGGAAAAGAGATTCCACCTCAACATTAGGAGGAACTTCCTGATAGTAACGGCTGTTCGACAGTGGAACAAACTCCCTCGGAGTGTAGTGGTGTCTCCTTCCTTAGAGGTCTTTAAACAGAGGCTGGATGGTCATCTGTCAGGGATGCTTTGATTGAGAGTTCCTGCATGGCAGAGGGTTGGACTGGATGGCCCTTGCAGTCTCTTCCAACTCTATGATTCTATGATTCTATGCTCTGGTGGTGCAGTGTTTACATGCTGCATGCCACTCGAGCAGCCAGCTTCAAGCCACTGTGGAATGGGAAAAGCCAGCTTTTTGCCAGCTGAAAAAGGAGCAGATCTTTGCCACTCCTTTTTTGCCTTGATTCAAGGTGGATTGGGGCTGTGGCATGTGCTTGCCCCAGCCCCAATCCGGCTTTGGTGAGAGTGGCTTGAAGCTGCCCCTTCGGGCAGTCTGTTTCATCCCATTATCTCAGTTACCCAAATGAACAATTTTGGATTTTGAACTATTTTGAATTTTGGAATTCTGAATAAGCAATATTCAGCCTGTACAATTATCTGAATTCAGCCTAAGACATAAATGCCAGTGGGAATCATGCACCCAGGTGGCTTGAGGCCTGGGTGGCAGTCACCTCTTGATTCCCCAAAACTCCTAAACCTTTGATTCCCTAGAAAAAAGATCTGAGCTAAAAAAAAAAAGTGTGACTAACAATTATTTGGGGGTGCAATTTTACTGTAACATGTTCTTTCAGGCATTTTGAAAGATTGTCCACAAGCTGATCTGAATATTGGTAGATTGCAACATATTCATGGCTACACTAAAATAACTCTATTCTAGCTAGAAGCTTTTGACTGGATTAACAAAACAGCTCATCAAAATATTCATTTTTGAAGTACTTTACTGACCTTATCAATTTATGATAAAGAAAATGTAAAGAGCTTATATTTTACTTGTTGTATGTAACAAGGATAGAGATAGCAAGGTCATGGAAGAATTTATAAATTTGTCTATTAATCATTGGTTAGACAAAATTTGGGCCTTTGCATTATTAGAGAAACTGACGTATAAATATGGAGCCCTGATGGCACAATGGTTAAATGTTGGTACTGCAGCCATTCACAGCCACAAGGTTGTGAGTTCAATCCCAGGAACTCCAAGGTCCACTCAACCTTGCATCCTTCTACTAAAATGCATACCCAGCTTGTTGGGGGCAATTAGCTTACACATTGTAAACCACTTAGAGAGTGTTTACGTGCACTGCTAAGCAGTATAGAAATGTACTTGCTATTGCTATATAAATTCCCCCATGCCAAAGGTAAAATAGCTGAAGACACCTTCGAAAATACATGATATCCATTTATAATGTATATGATACATGTAAATTCTAGACGTGGCCCAATGTTAAACCAAATGATATTCCAAAATCTTCCATGATGAGCACTTTTTGGACATTCTCCTTGATTTTGTTGTTATCAATTGCTGTCAAATCAACTTCAGCTTATGGTGATCCTCTGAATGAGGGCTCTCCTAGTCTCCCTATCATCTACCACTCAGCTCAGGTGTTGCAGATTCTGAGCCATGTTTCCTTGATTGAGTCTATCTGTTTGGAATGCAGACCTTGGAAATTATTGCATTACCTTTGCTCCCAGCATAGATGCGGGATGTAACTTTAAGAAGGTGGATCTTATCACATTCACTTGTCACCAGGCAGCAGGCAACTCATTTGCAACCCAGGTTTCTCTGGGCTTCTCTCATATATTTTCATGAAAGGGATTTTCCCATTCTTGAAAGCTGTGGCAGAATCCCGTTACAAATGTGCTGCCTGCTACCCAGTGATGGGTAAATGCAGTCAAATCCACCTTCTTAAAGTTACATCCCACATCTATGCCAGGAGCAAAGGCATTGTAATAATCTCCTGTCTCTTTCCCTGCTGCCTGCTATCTTGCCATGCATTATTGTCTTTTCTAGTGAGTCATGCCTTCTCATGAGAAGGCTAAAATACGACAGCTTCAATACTATCAGTGCTTTCTGGTATTGTCTAGTTATACTTTGAATCATTTAAGGTTTTCTTAGGGAGAGGCGGGAGGAAGGGATAATTTACTATTATATTATGTAAACCTTTAATAAAAATGTTATTTATTTATTAAATGTGGTTCCACAAAATGGTGATGGTGACATAAATTATCTATCTCTGCATGCATGTTGAGGTGGGAAGCATGTGAAAAGAGGCCAAATCATACTACAGAATTATAGTCCTTTTTTTTTTCACTTTAATTCCTTTCGTTCCACTTGAATTTTATTCCCATGAAATCCTGAGACCTGCAGTATAGAGAAGGAGATTCAGAAATCTCAGGCAGAGAGGTCCAGTGCCTCAGCAAACTGAAGACCTCAGGATTTCATAGTTAAAAATGGAATAATAGTTCTATAGTTGTGTAATGTGACTGGGTCTCTCTGATCTGAGAGGCAGAAGAAATTCGATCTCATCCACACAGACACAGTCTAGGAAAAACAAGTTAAATAAGGTTGTACACAGGACAGGTTACATACCTGTAACTATAGTTCTTTGAGTGATCACCTGTGCAGTCACACAAATCCTGCACCTGTGTAGAACACTGTTTGGAACCTTCTAGAGTCAAGTAGAAGCATTTTGGTGGTAGCCCTGCCCACTTCCAGCAACCCTACATATCAGTCTTTGCAGCAAAATCACCAGTTCCATTGATGCCAACATAGCCAGTCATAGGGACCAGCAGGGCATGGCAAGAGGAGGGTGGTCAGGGTTGTGTGAATGCACAAAGATGAGCCCTCATAGAACTACAGTTATAGCTATGCCATAGCTTCCTCGTTGCGGTCTCTGTAATGCATACAAATGGGAAGCTAGCAAGCTACACTCAAGAAGGAAGCAAATGTGTCATTGCAAACTAGTCCAAACTTGATATTAAGTTAACATTCAGTCATCAAACATGAAAACATGAACATCATGCCTCCCACCCATACTGAGCAAATGGTACTGAAACAGTTTTAAGGAACAGAACTCTCTTGAAAACAGAAAGTACAGTACAGAAATCAAAGTGCAAAGAATATGCAAGGCAAATTGGAATGTAGTATCGCTCTCCCAAAGGCAGTGCCAATCCTAGACCTCAAACCCCATTAGTAATGAGTACTGAAGGTCATAGGCTGTGACTAGAAATACATGGACAGTTTTTACATGCTGTCACAGGGAGGGACTTCCTAACTACTAGGATTGACCCAAGACACATTGCTGCCTAAGAGGGAGCAGCAAATATTACCATTTGTCTCCTGGCAACATGTCAGAATGCATAACATCCAAATACAAGCAAACTGTTGTGGCAGATAAGGCCAAAAATAAAATCATATCTCCTCATCCCTGGCAATAAATATATAATACTAACAAGTTAAATAACTAACAGTGTGCTGCCCTCTCATGACACCCAAATCAGCTGCCTGAGGTGGCTGCCTCACCCTGCCTTAAGGTAGGGATGGCCCTGCCAATTACAGTAACAAGGCTGGAAACAATTTAGAACAAGTGAAATGGCACAATAGTTAATCTATTCTCTCTCTATGGGCTCTGTAGCAATTCAGCAAAACTACATGTGGTTTTTGCAACTACAGTACATTGATGACTCTGTTTCTGTACTTTAATCAGTTTGTGTGAATCTACGGGTGAGTTAAAGGCTGTTTTATAGCACTACAAGAAACAGCAGTGGATAACAAAAAACTTGTTTATGTCCACAGTAAGCTAACCAACTTTTAAGCATGCCTTTATGTTTGAAACAACATTCAAAACTGGTTGGGCAGCGTACTACATTGCTTCCTGAAGAACAATCAAACATGTTAAGATAGTTTGGGGGAAGAAGTTAGTGCACTCTCTGTCTTCTGTAACAGAAATGGATTGATATAGAACACAGAACTATATCATGGCAATGGAAATGTCACATCCTTTTGGAAATAGGGATGGGTCAAATATTCCTAATTTCCAAGTTTTTATCTGTCTACTTAGTAGAGGTGGTAATAATGAACAAAATAGAAATGCTAAAGATACTATTGAAACGGGGAGTATATGGTCCTCCAGATTATCATATGGAACTATTATTCAACAGTGGTTATTCTGGCAAGAGGTTCTACAATCTTCATTTACTGCAAACAAGAATATATTTATATATGCTTCTCACTGTCAGAGCTGATATTGCTGTGCTTCCCAATGCTAGTCATAAATAAAATCTTGTTCCTCCCCCAAAATATGACTAATATATAATAATACTTATGTGGGTGGGTGTAGCAGGATCCCTCAGGTGATGCAAACTCAGCTTCATTTTGAATGCAACATTAAAAAGACAGAAGCACATCCAAGCACAATAAATGCTAACGCAGCCCACAGGGAGTCTTCTCTCATGCAGATTCACATATTCTGCCTGCCTGTTTTCTTTTCAAAGCAGCTCATCCAGTGAGAGCTAGTAGCTGCCATGTCAGTGGGCCAATGAATTTGCTCTGGGTTTCAATCCAAATTTTACAGGAAATAACCAAGACATTGAGCCTTTTGGGGGATAGGATTCACTATCCTACTGATATGCAAGCCACAACAGAGTTAATCCATGCTCATTTGACATACTGATCACCTTAGTGTTTTTTGTTTAAATGCTCAACACATCTAAACAGTTACAAAATTATGTGGGTATTAGCTTTCCAATGGCACAGAAATTCACAAGCACCCCAAACTGCCATAGCTAAAAGGATGCAGAGCTGGTATTACCAGATCTCAGCAACAGAGAGACAGTCTTCAGTGAAGTACTGCTACAATGACCACACTGCTTCAGAAAGTCAGCTACATCTGCAGTCATCCTTGTCTTTTGTTTTCTGGTGCTCCACCAGGTATATTTATGGGATAGGGCATGATTCCCCCCCCCCCCAAAAAAAAAGAACAGTAAGGGAGAGGCTGAAAGATTAGTTTATCCTTGAATGGGAAAGTATACTATAACCTAAAAAGATCTTAGTTCAATGGTGAGTCAGGAGAGTCAAATCTGTCCAGTCCATTTCTGTAGATTTCTTGCTTTTCTTACTGAAGTCTTTTCCAAGCCAGTTCTATGTGGATTTTTGCATGCTGTTCTTAGATGAGAAAAACTGCAAATGTAATTTGTATATTTTTCAAATGGATGGATTAGTACATGCATTATTGGATGTATCCCTACTCAACCATGACTGTGCACATGTCTACGTATGGGTATCCTTCACTGACTAGTTATTTTATTTTCAATTCTATGTCTTTGTAATCACTCACATTTTAAAATGTGCACACAGCTTTATGCACATTTCATTTCTCCAGAATGCCTCACGAACGTGTGAATTCTCAGAGAGAGGAGTATTTTGCCTTGCAAAAAGCCTTCAGAGGTGCAAAAAGACTTCTTTCATCAGGACTGTCATACTGTATCCAACACAATTCTTTTTTCATTCCTACCTCTTTTTCATTCCTACCCCTGGAATCAGTATAGCTAAGATTAAACCAGGTCTTTTTTTAATCCAATTAAGGCTAAGGTTTACCTTGGTCTTTTCAGAAACTAGCCCAGATTCCAAATCCAAACAAGCATGCATATCATAGCATGAGATATGTTTCTGAATTTCTTGTTTTCTCATATTATTGCTGTGAAATTCATTAGAAATTGCTGTGACTGAGTTTCAGTGTTGCTATATATGTTTCCTTCTTTATGCTGTCAAGGATGCAGTGCTACTGTTAGTGCAATGTTCAGAGAAGTATTTCAAAGAGCAGGAAATGGAACCACGTAGTAAATGATATTAATGCCTTGACTGAAGTAATACCACCAGAATAGTTAATGGGTTAACTTGGGGGGGGGAGGAGGAGGAGGAGACGAAGAAGAAAATTTGCTACTCCAAGGGGAATAAAGAGATACTATACTTATTTGGTCTTTGAAAATGTTGAGACAAGTTCAGCAACCATTGTGGTAGATTTCTTCCCAGGAAGAACAATGAATATGAAGCTATAGCGAGAATAATACAGGCCTACCTCTCTAACAAGTGAGATGCTCCACACCACTGTTGTAAAGCCAGTATCTCCTTAGAGCTAATTGTAGCTTTTTCCCACTTGCCAATACAAATAAAAGCCTAGAAACATATTTACACTGTTATTTCTCGAGTGCACAATAGTGCTAGCATATAAAAATATGCAAAAGTAAAAATACTTGTACCCTGTCATTGAAAAGTGCCATATCAGCAAAGTGCTCTAAAGCTCGCCTTAAAGTGAGCTCTGCCTGTAATTGGTTTGGGAGGGAAAATAGGATAAGATATCAAAGCCTAGGAATGAGAGAAACTGTTCATTCCTAATGTAAACTAGAAGAATGTTTGGAAGTGAAATCCTGGCTTATTCAACATTTTAATGCTGGATAAAGAAGTTAAAGAAATAGTGACAACTGAAAAGATACTATCAGAAACAGAAAAATATTTGTTAAATGTTGGTGATGATGATGGTGTTGGTGATGATGGAATTCTGCTTCTACTATAGAGAAGTAGAAGCGAAGCCAGATTCTGGGAAACATCTGCCCCCCAAACTTCCATTGTTTTGGGGTGTAGATGCTCAATCATGCATAATATTTTTACATCCTCAGACTTCCAGAAGTCAACTTTTGGGCAGAAACAGATGAGCCAGAATAGCTGGTTTTCGGGCAGCATGCAGCATGGTGTTTTGATGGCACATACCCCCAAGATGCCTGGAAACTGCCCAGCCAATCGGACAGAGGCAGCTTCAAGCTGCTCCGGGGGCATGATGTTTTGAGGATGTATGTCCCCAGTGACCACCCAGGGGGGTGCACCAGGACTGCCTAAGGCAGCCCCAAACTATCTTTTCTGCTCCTATTTGGATCAGCAGTGGAGAGTTCGCCACAGTCCCAAGGTTTCTTCGGCAGGGGTGGCTTAAAGCTGCCTCTTCGTGGTGATCTGTTTTGGCCCTTTGTCTTGCAAACTGCATGTGTGTTGCACTTACACAATTATGTACGGGGTTGCAATATGTACCATCATGTGTAGAGGATAGTTCGCACAGGCCAAATAAAGTGGCTTCTAACCGCTTTGAAGGTGAGGTGTTCAGACATGAGGCGAAACTGGGTGGAAAATGAAAGTAAGCCACGCTCTAGGGTTAAAAGCCAGAGCAAAAAAAAAAAAAGCTGGAATACTCTGACTCAAGGAAGAAAATGCACATCATCGCACTGGCATATAAACAACTTGATGCTAGTACAGGACCATGGCAAAGGAAAAGCATGATTGCCAATAATGCAATGGATGTAATTACAAAATACCCAAACCATACAGTCCAACAAGGGGGCATGGGGGTGAAGGGGGCATGTATGGGGAGCCTCCATGATTGTGCTTTGCCAGTGTATCACTGGGCACAATGCTGCTCTATACAGGAGGTGCATCACACGCGCAACTGTGTGGCCAATCATATGGGTGGGTGTCCAATGGAATGGCATCTAGGAGGAAATAGAGGGAATTTGGGGCTGCTGGTAGTATATTTGTGCAATGGTGCACATGCATGGTTGAGAGGTGACCCAAAAAACTATGTAGCTTGGCTTGAAGCCATGTGGTGGGGACAGCTCGTGTATATTCAGCTTGCCTTGGGAGCGGGCTATGAGGACAGTGGGCTTTCAGAAAACCCAGGATCCAGCTGTTTTTTCCTACCCTTCTGCTCTGGCCTGGTCCTGATGCCTGGAAAAGATTTGTTCCATATGGTTTAGTATGTTGGACTGTTGATTTTGTCACTGCAAACAGAGAGGAAACCCCTAGGAATGAAGTCCAGATATCTTCAGAGTAGTTGTGTATACAACACAGCCAGTTTCACTAAGCATCCTCCTTTGATTTAGATACTACTCCAACAGGAACTTAACAATGGGCTTTTAATGCTGTGTTGATTTTTATCTTCATTTTAATAGCTTTTTACATGGTTTTCATTACACAGTTTATTCAATTGTATGTTTAAAATAAATTTTACTATTATTTTTTTCTAATGTAAGTTGCCTTTAGTTCCAGTATTGAGGGGAAAAGTGGGGGAAATGAAATAATACAAATAATAATTCAGAATAATGCTAATAATAATGCTTCCCCCATCCCTTCTTTTTCCCTTTTTTCACAGTATACATATGATTGTTTGTTATTTAGAAACTAGTTAACTCCCTAATAGAATTAATATACTATTACGTCTATGATCCTTGCAAACAAGCTAATACCCAAAAAGAGATCAGTATGTACATTCTGAGTCTTTGTACAGGTATGTGTATGAAATAAATAGCCTCTAAGAAATATATCTTTTGTTCTTTATTACTGGGAAATATACTGCCAAGGTCTTATACTTCCATCTCTTCACATTTGCAGCTTTGATTTTTGCAGATTTGTTTATTCACTGATTTTATTAATATGTTCTCTCTAGGAATATCTAGGTCCTCCAAGGTGAGAGGAGGGGAGAGAAGGTTGGAAGGCAGGTGGATGGTGGAAGGGAAGGAGAAGAGAGGGGGAGAGAATGGAGGAATGAGAAGGAAAAGGAAAAGAAGAAGAAAAGGTTAGTAAGGCAAAAAAGAAGGTAAGATTAGAAGGGTGAGAAGGAGGAAAGGAGGAAAAGAAAAGAATGGATGTATAGAAATTGATTGGAAAATAAGTATAATGAAATGATAAGATTTAATAAGAAAGATGGTATATAATAAAGGAAGACATTAGGAGAACAATAAGAGATGATGAGAATGGCTAACAATTAAATTAATATCTTGGTAGGATTTAGTATGAAATAATATGTAAAATGGTTGAAGTAATGATGAGAATGGGAAATTTATTACATGGCTTTGAAATATTCTTTACTTATGTCAATGGAAATATGTATGTATATGTATGTTGAATGTTTGATATTTGTTTTAATAATCTCTCTCTCTCTCTCTCTCTCTATATATATATATCTATATATCTATATAATATATTATATATATACTATATATGAATCTCTAGGTCCTCAGTGCAACTCTATGGCCAACTTTACCACAAAGTCACACTGAAGGGCCAGGGATTTCTAGAGAGACCTCCACTAGACACTGTAGCTCCTCTAGCACAATCTATTCTGGCAGATGTTGACCAGAGTTGCACTGGAGGACCTAGAGATTCCTAGAGAGGTGTTCTCTCAGGTAAAAGCATATTGCTTTTGTTATTTGCAGTTTTTCCACATTCAAAAGGCTCCTGTGTCCCTAACCCCAGTGAATGTGGAGGGACGAGTGTACACATATATGTCAAAGCATGCATGAGCATGTGCATAGAGAGCATATTTGTTAATTTGTGTTGTGCTTTTCTATTTTCCTTCATTTGCATGCAACCAAAAAATTAAAATCTGTAGCAGTTCCCTTTTCATGCACACAGGTGTTTTTATTTTTGTTTTACAGGTTAGGAAACACCCTGTAATAATAGTAGCAGAAATAGTTAAAATGCTTCCTTTTAGGAATGAAAAGAATGGGATATTTTAATTATTTGAATATTCCATCTGTAGAAAACAAAAAGGCCTGTACGTAGCTAGAATTCTTTGCTTGCTGGCTGGTTTTTAAAGCAAATAGATCAGCAACATTCCTCCTCTCCAGTGTTTCGTACACGGCATAGTTTAACATAAAACAAACAAATACACAAATAAAAACAACTTCTAGTCAGGCAAGCTAAAGATTTATTTTACCAAGAAAATCCCATTAAAGTACAGTTTTCTACCAACCTGTGCTATTGTTCATTGACACTAAAATCAAATATTTGAGACTGCATGAAGCATGGATACTTTAAGCAAACTGCATCTTAATGACTGGACATTTAGAAACACTGGGACATTTCTGGATATTTCCTTCACAATTAAGGGGTATTTTCTTTGCAATTTATTCAGCATTAACTTCCAGAAAGATTGAATGCATGCTGCCATCTACTGGAAAGTTCAACATAAATTCATATTTAAAAATCAAAAGATACAGTGTGTGGTTTTATATATATATATATATATATATATATATATATATATATATAATTACACCACACCATTTTTGTATTTAAATAATATCTCTCTCTGTCTGTCTATCGTCTATCATCTATCAGCACAATATTAGGTCCTAGGAATATAACTGCTATCCAACACTTCCTCTAAGGTGGAATTCAAAATGAATTTGGAGATTCCTCCTCAAAGAACACATATAAATTTCCAGTGGAAAAATGACTAGTGGGATTTCTAAAATATAAAATTTGAGATTCAGACTTTTGCTTTCTACAGGTCGACCTGAGTTAATAAAGCAGACGTGTTCCTGACTGTTACCTTTTTAACAGAAATTTTGGTAACAGAGGTAGAAATTATGTGGAAATAATAGGGATAGGTTCCTACTCCATAAAGCAGAAGTGTAGTTCAACCGGTTTCTGTAGTTTTTATTCCAAACTTTCAATATGAACATGTGAAATGAAACAGCTAGGTCAGGTAAGCTTTTGCATGATTAATAAAAATGCTTTGAACTTTTTAGAGACCACTTGAGAGCTTCTTCTAAAATTCATCCAGGGATGTTATTTTTCTTTCACCAGCCTCTGTTTCTATGATTTCCATTTTGGTGGCTTGACCTACAGATCTGTGGTTTTCTTTCTTTCTTTCTCTTTTTTTAATCATGCTGAAAGTAGCTGGTGAGGCAGGTTCATTTTCTTTCCCCCTTTCTCTATTTTCTGATCACATATATTTTGTAAGGATTCTAGAGGCAACTGGCATTTACCTTGCCTACCGTAGGCAGTCGCACGCAGCTACAGTAGGACCAACTGCAGTAGAATCCTATTCTTTCCCTGCTCAGACTTTATTGTAGTGTTCACTGCAGACATCTGCTGCAACCCAACATCAAAAATCTGTTTCTCCTGCCCTTCTTCACAGTCTTCTCAATGCCCGTGTTGGGGGAAAGGGGGTTACAGTGGATCCTTGTTAAATGCTGGGGTTTGGTTCCAAGATCCCCCGTGTATAAAAAAATCCGTGTATGCTCAAGTCCCATTAAGTATAATGACATAGCAAAATGGTGTCCCTAATAAAAAATGGAACAACAAGGTAAATGTATACTTTTTTGGAACATTTTCAAACCGTGTATGCTTGAATCCATGTATAAAAAATCCGTGTATAAGAAGGGCCAACTGTATATACACAGATGATCAGGCGTGTAAAGGGAAGATCTGGGCATGCCTGGTTAGAGCAAGCCCATCACAGATCAGGGTATGTTATAAAGGTGGGCCTATGGGTGAAAAAGGATACAAAACTCTGACTCAAGGCAGATAGGGGAAAGATGACATAGGCAGGGGAAAGCTGTACTAGGGAAAGGACAGCTAACTAGGAAGAACTACTGAATAGGGTTTTGGAGAACCGTGAATGATTTCCATTACTATTAATGGAATTAAATTGTTCACCCTTACATTGAACCCATTAAACAACAACAACAACAGATCCACTGGGTTACAACACATCCACAGGTCCATACAAGGATCTCTTTGAAGCCCAGGTACCCAACCCAGGTTTTAGAGGGAAAGGGAAAAAGTGAGTGACAGGAGCCCAAGGTTTTGGAACTGTGGGTCCAGCCTCAAAAGGGGAACCATCACAAGGATAAGCAGCAGCTGATCAGGAGTAAAAAGACTTTGTAATCAAGGAGCAAGGAATACTTAGAAGTGGTTTTGCCAGTTCCTTCCTCTGAAATATTGCCTATAGCACCTGTTATTCACAGGTAGTCTCCCATCCAAGGGCTAACCAGATCTTATCTGGCTTAGCTTCCAAGATTAGACGGGATCTAGAGGTATACCTGCATTATAAATGTAAGGAGGAAGGACAAGTGAAGTTGCCCTTTTAGGAGTTTACTTAACCAAGCAAAGCGCACATTTTTATGTCAAAAATTGACTCCACAATGAGAAAAACCTGCCAATATAACAACTGTCAGCATCCTATTCATGCATCCATAAAATCTGTTTGTGGAGAACAGACTCCTGTCTTCATACTTTTTTTTAAGAGCAAGAAAGGAAAAGAAATGAATTGGAGTTTGTAATATGGCCTATGGCAGAGTAAGGGAAACATTAGTCCAAACTCCCTGACTTTCATCTTACATTATGTGTCATGTTCAAAACATGGTGTTGTCATACTATGGACAATTTCCCATGTTTTCTTACAGTATTACTTTTATGGGAAATGTATGAAAATTATCCATCAGGAACCAAGATGGTTTGAGTTGTCAGAATTAGTATTAGACTATTACTTTGCAACATAAACACTGAATACTGAATTAAACATTCAATTCCCAAAAGAAATACACACATTCAAGCATTTTTAACTCCCCCAAGCTGCTTATGTAAGTCTCTAGCTTTTAAATGAGTCAGAATCCATCTTTCAAACTACTAATTTAGGGCAACATGTGCCTCTGCATACATTTTTCTTTTAATAAATATAATCATGGGAAGCTTCGGGTACAAGTGCAGAAACGGCAGGAAAAAGATCGGCGTTTAATACCTTTTCTTCTTATGCACACCCCTTTGTTTTCCACTCAGGAGAGATAAAACAGGATTGAAGACTGTTACATATCCTGGATTCGACATCTAAATTCAAGCCTCAGAACACAGAGTTTTTTTTTTTTTAAATAGAAGCAAAGCACCATAGGAACACTGAATATTAATATATGGAAAATTATTGTCCACTAGTCTCCAGTGACAGAGCAGAATTTGGCAAAGCAGCTTCCAAAGTGGCTTTCTCTTTAGTCTTGTTTCTTAACAAGGCCAAGAGGAAATATAGCCAGGAAATATACCCCGCCATTATTTTCATTGTTGTCATCTCAGTTCCATAAACTACCAGGTGTTACTGACTGGAGCTTTGGATCATGAATTATTCAGTTTGTACCCAAGAATCTAAGAATCAGTGATGTTTTTCTTGTTGTTCTGTTTATCTTGTCTTTAGTTCCAGAATCCAGATTCAAGGTGGCTTACATATTAAACTAGATACAGTATGAAATTTTTAAAAAGCACAAATGATAATATGTTTAAATTGTCCATAAAATGAAAAGTTGATAACATGTATCAAAAAAAAATAACAGTTAAAAAATCAGTCCAGCACTCTATTAAAGCACTTTCTTTAAAACTAGTCAATTGCTAAATTTCTCACTAGAATAATTTTTAAAAAAATTATTTGCCAGTTTACAGAAGAACAGCACTGGAGGAGCAATTCTAGTCTTCCTATACAAGAGATCGAGAGCCTGTGGAAGAGATCTGGGCAGGTACCAAGAAGGGCCTATTGCACATATCCACCAATTGGGTCTATGAAGGCCATGGGAATGAAAGAAAAGCCTCTCCTGAAGAACTCATGCTGTCCTGGCCATGATACCTATAACACTGAAAAATGCCTGAAAACAGCCCAGTAGCAAATTAAGCTGTTGTATGAAGGGAGCTGTGTACAGTGGTGCCTCGGGTTACAAAATTAATTCGTTCCGCGGCCGCTTTCGTAACCCGAAAAGCCTTCGTAAGCCGAAATGCCATAGGCGCTAATGGGGAAAAAGCCGCGGCTCTGCCACGGCTCCATTTAAAATAGCGGCGGAGTTTTTTCGTAACCCGAAAAAACTTTCGTAACCCGAAACAATAATTCCCTATGGGATTTTTTCGTATCCCGAAAAATTCGTAACCTGGGTATTTCGTATCCCGAGGTACCACTGTACTCCCTTTAATGCACAATCCTACTGGGCAATATTTGGTGGGGTTTTTTTTAAGGAGATTGATGAAAAGTCTGTGCTTTTCTTGAAGGAATTGTGACTTTGTAGTAGCAGTAGCAGTACTCATCTACACATCTCTACTGCATATACACAATTTTGAAGTTTTTCTGTCTCAGTTTAATTACTCAGGGCCTGAACAGACAGGCCAAAATAAAGCTCCTTCAGGTCACTTTGGAGGTATGCTGTTTAAATGATGCATGTGTCCTAAGATGCTGGAAGCCACACCAAAGTTATGCTCGTCCTAAAAACTGGAACACAGCTTTGGTGCAGCTTCTGGCCTTTTAAGATGCATGTGTCATTTAAATAGCATACCTCCAAAGTGACCCGAGGCAGCTTTAGTTTGGCCTGTCTCTTTGGGCTCTCATTTATTGTTATGTGACAATAGCAATAGTAATAGCAAGTACATTTCTATACCGCTTATCAGTGCACCTAAGCACTCCCTAAGTGGTTTTCAATGTTTCTTTGGTAATGCATGTTGTGGCGATTTATCATTTTTGTAATGATTTTAAAAGATTTAATTAAAAAATTATTTAAAAACATGTTTAATAACAAGCTGTGGATTAGACTATGGATAATTGGTAGAAACCCTTGAAAGACAGATGTCGTTCATTCATTCATTCATAGTATTCATAGCCCACTCTTCTGCCAGGGCTGCTTACAAATTGTTAATTAGATAGTTCCTTGCCCTCAGGCTTACAATCTAAAATAGACATGACAGAAAAGGAGAAGGGAATGGCAGTGGGAAAGGAGATCAAGTCCAGCAGATACTGCAGGTTCTTCTCTCCTTGTGAGGCCAGGGCAATGGCAGTTGAAATGCAAGGAGGACCTTTCATCACTCTCTGAGCCAGGCATGGTAGACCTGGAATGCTGCCCCATTTTGGGGACCACAACTCAAGAAGGTTGTTGACAGGCTGGAAAGCGTCCAGAGGAGGGAGACCAAAATGCTAAAATGCCTGCAAACCATACCCCACTAGGGGTGGTTTACGAAGCTGGGCATGTTTAGCCTGAGAAGAGGTCAAGGCATAACATGATAACTATGGTTAAATATTTGAAGGGATGTCATAGTGAGGATGGAGGAATATTTTTTTCTGCTGCTCCAAAGACTAGGACACAGAGCAATGGATTCAAACAATAGGAAAACAGATTCCACCTAAACATTAAGAAGAACTTCCTGAAGGTAAGAGCTGTTTGAAAGTGGAATACACTGCCTCAGAGTACAATTACGTCTTCTTCTTTGGTGGTTTTTCAACAGAGACTGGATGGCCATCTGTTGGGAGTACTTTGGATTGTGTATTCCTGCATAACTGAAGATGTCAACATATAACAGTTCACTACTGATCTCTGAAAGAGAGAACAACAATTTACAGCAAACAAAGTAAACCACATGCATCTAGCGTTTGAATACACTGGTTCACTTTACCATAATCACACTTATGGATTACAGGGAAACAGCATCAATAGTTAACAAAAGTAGGAGAATGGTCTTTTATAGGAGAGAGTGGGGATTATACAACACTCATTCAAGACAGAATCAGAAGAACAGTCGTCTTTAGTGAGAAACAATATAAAAGAGTGGAGGCCATAGCATGAAGTTGATCGCTTGTGGGGATCACTGGCAAGAACTGATTAGGATAGGAGTATCTGACCTTGCCAGAAAATGTCAAGAGGAAGTGAAGAACAGGTATTGCCTCCATCAGTTCCATAAATACAAATGGCTGCTGACCAGCTAGTCTCCTCAACTTGGGTGAATGACACCATCAGATAGCTAGTCATAAGAGGTTATTTTGGCACATAGCAGGAAGCATTGCTTTGTTGTTGTTTTGTGCCTTCAAGTCATTTCATATCAATGGATTTTCTTGGCAGAATTTATTCAGAGAAGGTTTGCCCTTGCCTTCCTCTGAGGCTGAAAGTGTGACTTGCCCAAGGTCACTCGGTGGGTTTCCATAGCTGAGCAGGGATTGAACCCTGGATTCCCAGTGTCCTAATCCAACAATAAAAGCACTACAATGTGCTGGCTCTCTAGCATTGCTTTACCATCTTTTAATGTAATGGGATAATTTCCCCTTGTAGAATAACCATAAAAGTCATTATGATGATGATTATTTCAACATATAAATCACTTTTATCTAAAATTAACTTAAAGGAACGTACTATATTAAAATATACCAAAGTCAAGAATTTCTGAAATTGTCTGACTCAAAAGGTCTTGGACCTTAAAAATCAAGGACCTTAGCCAAAGTGAATCAAGTGTGTCAGGTGATAATGACTGAAGAGGATAGCATCTTGTTATTTGCCTTTATTTGATGACAGAGAGGTGTGTGTCACATAGCCCATCACGTGTCCTCTAGACTGACCTGAAACTCACAGTTGCAACAGAAGATTTTGTCCCATAACCACTGTTGAAACAACATGTAAATTCTAGTTCAGTTCAATTTTGTAGCTAGAATTGTGGAGAAGGGAAGACAATTCATCCTTAGACAGCAGGGCATCTTGGCTTGGCTCTGTGAATACCCTATCTCAAGTACATGTTCTGTGGTTTTCTCTAAAGTTCACACTTTCATTAAACCATTTATAATGTTTAGGTGGCACTTAGGACACCTTGATCTGTTCTCCTCTCTCCAGATGCACAGAATTAAACTTGAATGACAGGAAATGGCAATTCCTAATTTCCTACAGCAATGAGTAAGCCTTTATACTACTGTACCTACTGTCTAGGAATAACAGAGTGGGAAATACGGCCTCCATAGACAGAATATTAGCAGAAGTAAACAAATGGCAAGTAAGCAGTAAAATCTGCATAGAATGAGATAAAACATGGCAGGGAATGTGGCTATCAGAATTATACATGAGGATAATAAACTGAATTTCAACAGTTGAACAGCCAGAATATCAAGCAGAAAATCTGAAAGGTAAATAACATTTTATTCAATTTATGCCAAAAAAGTGAAAGTGCTGATTATGGGTAAACCAATCAAAACTACTAATGGAGATGCATCGTAATAAAATAATAACAAGGAAATAATTAAGACATATCTGTTAATACTAAACATGCAAAATCATAATGCATGGTAAATACAAGAATAAAGTATACTTTGAATCCTAGTAATTGCATGAAAATATATTTTTTTAAAAAATAGAATGCAAAAAAGACATCAGTCTTATAAAGAGTTAAAAACAATTTGATTATTGTACCTATCACAGATAACAGGCAGGATATATATAGTAAAACTTGTGTGCTACTACAGTATTTTGTTCAGAGGGAGGGAAGAGAAGGACAGGTTGCATACTGGTAACTGTAGTTCTTCAACTGTTCATCTGTGAACTCTGCTGCCAAAACTCTTCAGAATTCTATAGAACTCTCTGAAGGAGACATTGCGCAGGATAACCCATTTGTGTGAGTCACAGAGACCACAAAGAAGAATGTGGATTTTCTCCAAACAAAAAGAATCTTTATTCATTTGCAAGGCACATCTTAAAACCAAACTGCATCTGAAATAAGAGATCCATGATCTCTGAGCTTTTCCAAACATTAATAGCAACTCAATGGACAATATGAAGTCAAAGGCTTTCATGGCCGACATCCATGGTTTTTTGGGCTATGTGGCCTTGTTCTAGAACACTTTCTGCCTGATGTTTCGCCAGCATCTGTGGCTGGCATCTTCAGAGAATGCTTGCCTGGAAAAAGTGGGTCTATATATACTGTGTGAGCCTGGAAATGCAGGAGTGATTTGCATGTGTATTGTTCTGTGCTAATGGTCAGCCTCAGGCTGGGAGGCTAATGCAAAAGAGGATTAGTGTCTGCTAATTGGTGATCATTATCTGCTGGGAAAGCCACTGACTCTGAATGGTTTCCCATTTGCATTTGCTGAGTCCTTATTTTGCTATTCCTCAGGACTGGTAGCCAAATTTTGTTCACTTTAAGGGTTTCTTCTTTCCTGTTGAAATTATCCAGATGTTTGTGGATTTCAATGGCTTCCCTGTGCATCCTGACATGGTAGTGGTTGGCATGGTCCAGAATTTCAGTGTTTTCAATGGACAATACTTTAGTGCTGTTGGCTCCTTTTAACTTCCCATCACTATCAGGCTCCCTAACTGAAATCACAACCTGTTCTGCAAACCCACTGAATTCAGAAGTGGAGCTGAATGCTATTTTGTAAAATAATTGGTTTGGTTCATTGAGACATTGGAGACAAAAGAAAAGTGGCTAGATGGGAAGAAGGAGGGCTGGGAGAAAACAAAGTAGGGGTGAAGAAATCTGCTATTGAAGAGATGGAAAAGAAGACCACTGTGGTAATGCCATTTCACTAGTGGAGTGGAAAGGACATAGGCTGGAATGGAAATGGTAGTGAAGACAGCTTGAGGAAAACATATGAAGCTGCCTTATATGGACTCAGATTATTTTACCTGTCTACCTACAGACACAGATGCACCTTGAAATTAGATTCTTGTGACTTGCTGTTTAACTGATGCTCAGCATGGCTGGATCCTGAATGCTTTTATTTGCTAAGAGATTGCTATTTCAAGATTGTACAAATAAACCCTCATCTTCCATCATTCGGTGACCAGATGAAATACTCAACTTCCATCATTCAATGGCTAGCTGATTTAGCTACCCATGAATACATATTTTATAAACACCAGGTCCAAGAAAATGTATTTTTGGAAATATGTACATCCATGTACCGTCTCTTTTTCCATTTTTCTTCACTTTTCTTCTTGTTTTGTATTTATATTTTAAAAGTCCAATAACGTACATTAAAAATGTGCACTTGGGCTACTCTAGCCAATAGGCTCTCTAAAATCTTGTTGGTCTTTCCCAGTCTGGCTGATATGCTTTTCAGTTATGATGCTAGGTATTAAATCTGAAAATTCCAGCATCTGACAGAATGTGATCAACTACCAGACAGTAAAATAACAACATGATAGACATCTAGGCAGTCACTTAGACAATGTTGGAAGTGGAAGAGATCAAGTCACCCAAAACGTATTTCAGGATTAGCATTGCAGTTGACAAACTGAGGGGTTTTTGTGAATGATAAAAGAAGTAACGCGGAATAGGTAATAAGATTATCAATGGAGGCACATAGGAATCCCTGATCTAGTTAGGGAAGTAATAAGGATGAGAACAAGACAAGCTGTTCCAAGAATAAAAACTGGGGAGTAAAGAAAGAAAAGCCAGGAAGTACATTCCTATTTATACACAAGGCCAGGTGGTCAGTGAAACTGGAGCTCTGGGTTTGAACTCTAAGTACTTATTCGCAGGAAGTTTACCAGTTAATTACCTATCAAGGAAGCAATGTTTGGGGCTGGGTAAGCATACCTATAAAGGAGGCCAAAGATTTCTGCTGATGAAATAATTTTTACATGCTGGAGCCAAAAAGATAAATTCAGGAACTGTTCCACAATCACCTTACTCCACATACATACATGTTGACAAAAGGACATCAGGGAGTAATAGCTAAAGGTTAATAAAGAATTTTAAATTCAATGCATTTCCTCCATATACTTCATAAAGGGTGACAACCACACATAATATCTATTCCTCTTTGTATACTTGTGTATTCAAAGAAACTTGCTGAAGAAATATTCAAGGTAGACGTGAAATGTCATGCTGAACAGAAACATATGAAAAACTCTGAACAAAATGAAAAGAGTTATAATCAGATTTTTCTCATTTTGAAGAATTTCAATACAGCTCCAACTTCTACTGTCAACCAAACTTCGTATCACAAGCGCACATGACTTTAGAGAAACCTTCTGATTGTATCTACATGGACACCAGCAATTTCCTACAGGAAAGTTACATCACAGAAAATTCATAAATTTCAGGTAGAGTGGACATTTATTTACATTCTACCTTTCCCTCAGGCTTGAAATATCTAATAATAATAACACAAAAGCCAATTCAATCCCTACAAGAACTTAAAACCAGACAATAAAATAGCATCAGTAAAAACTGGCCTTAAAACAACAGTCATTAACCCATAAAAACATCTACAATAATCAAAGTTGGAATGCATGAAACATCAGGAGCATGAACTCAGTCTTTTCCATGGATACTGGAAGAAATACTTCAGAATACAAATGTGCACCCATTTTCCTGCACAAGAAGGTGATGCTGTTCCAGTTCTGAAGGCAACTTAATAGCTACTGACCCTTTTTATGTCATTCTCCTTCCTAATGAAAAAAATGTTGCATATGCAGAAATGGTGCATGCAAACAATATGTTTATAGAGGGGTGATTTCAAAGTTCAAATAAAAAACAGCAGTATTTCCTCTGGAAATGTGAAATAATGTACAGATACCCATGGTTGACGTCTGTAGTATATTTTTCCTGATGTGAATCAGTGATAAATAACAACAGTGTTACTATTTGTCTTGCATTGCAAAGATAATAATTACATTACAAGTTTAGGATAAAACACAGTGAGAGTTTAACCTCCATTTCCCCCCCTTAGAGTCCTGCCTCTGTTAAGAGCAGCACTTTGTTTAATTTACCCCACCTCCTCTTTTGCTGACCTTACAACTTATTAAATAATCTTTACGAACATCACATCCCTTTGTTAGCATGCTTCTCCCCACTCACCCACACTATCCTATCTTTGTTCTTTACCAAAGTATCATTAAGCAACAATGCTTTTGATCCTTTGTTGCAGTTTTCCCCACAAATCACAGGAAGAACACAAAAGTGATATGCTTAGCAAAGTATTTTCAGTTCTTATGTTCAGTAACATTTATCTCAATAGACACTGACATTATGTGCATTTTATTCTGTGTTGCAACAGCCCAATGTTTCACCATGTGTTCAGATTTCATATTTAGACCAGAGCTATTTAAATCATATGTATCAGCCATGACTAATTTAAAATCCCATTTATTTCAATGGATCTGTTCTAACTAAATCTGGATCTGAACTTCTAATAAATGAGATAATATATTCCATTCTTCTTTTTCAGCATGTATCTCCTTAGCCCAATAAGTTTAACTGAAAAATCATGGCTTCATTAAAAAAATGTTTTTTGAAAAATTCCACTTTTCTATATAAATTCCAAACACAAAATATTGTCAAGATCTGCATTTGAGTTGGGGGATACTAAAAGTAAAAAATTTGCAGTTGAAGGTTGATCATATGTAAAGGGAAAGGACATAGACATACTAAGGGGATTATACCAAATTAAAAGTCAATGAATTAAGAAGACAATGAAATGCCATCACAAATGGCTGTAGGATGACTGAGCTTACCTTACATTTAATTTTCCAAGGACTGCACTGTGAACTTTCTTCACATTATCCCAACCCCCAAGGCTATCTGATAATGAGCTCACAATTGCCATTTGAAAATATAACTGGAAGATTTTTTCAGATTTAAGAAAAGCTCACAAAGTTGAGTGTGAATATCTACATTTTCAAACAAATAAAGGTAGTAATATGAGAATACAGAAAAGAATCTGGGCAACATGTACAAAAATGTAAGTTAGGACACATTTTTTAGCAAAATTAGAATGTTGGAAAAGTGACAGTTGCATAGGCAAAATAACAATAACAACAACAAGTGTGTGTATGGGGGGGGGGGCAACTGCAGCAGATAACCAAGTCCACCCAATGTAGATTTGTGAGGCCTGGTAGTTAGTGAATGACATGATTTAAAGTAAGGGCTCTCAAGAAATGGAAGAAAGGACACTCTGCTACCAAACACCTATTACAGAACATGACTATTTCTTTGTAATGCAATTAGCAGGTCCAGTCTCGGATCAAGTCTGGGGTCATGGCAAGGAAAAAGAGCTAAAAGCCTCTGTGGGCCTCTGTGGGTATTGTTTGTTTGTTTATTTACTATGAATAACAAATATGGTGTTATGCCTAATTTGGCTACAATAATCTAAAAAGTGATTGCTTGTCTGTAGTATCAGATGCAAGCAACAAGATGGTCATTAGATGAAAAGAAAATTCTCCTACCACTTGCAAGGCCATGCCTGAATTCTAAAAGCTGCACTCCACCTATATTAAACAACCAAAGTTTTTAAGAGACTATGTAAAATAGGAAATTCATTACTGGGCTGGGAGGAACAAGAAAAGACCTCAAATCTCTTCTGGCAATTGCTCAGATCTTCTTTTCCTGTGTTCAACACATAGAGAGAAATATATATACAAAGAATTAAGTAGAATCAACTTGAAGCATAATTAATTACACATAGAAAAGCAGCTAATGAAACTAATCAAAGTACACAGCGTGTTAATGAAAGTTAGCAGCTGGGACCAAATTATTGCATTAGGCATAGCCAGAGAGTAACTGAAAATACATTCCATCCAGAGCTAATGGCTTATGGCATTGTTCAATATACAGTTACTGAGGAATCACTGAGGCAAAGCTCCAGCAACCCTGTCAGCAATAAGGGTAGTCAACATGCTTAATTGTACTCATGCTACTTGGCTACATTAGCAACCAATGAATTTTCTCCCAATTATTTTTATATGGCATTGAATAACTTAATTTTAAAGTTAAATACAGAGGTAATTGTATGTATGCTTGAAATGTTTTCTGCTTACAAGTCAACATTTGTTAAATCACAGGTTACACCTGGGTTTTCTTCATATGGAAATGCTTAAACATTTTAATGTATTGTATCCATTTATCAGATTCTTCTTTTTCTGGATATTTCAAAAGCAATACAAACAGCAAAAAGATAATCCGGTTATATATTTATAACACAATAGAGATATTATCTGCACCATTTAAGTAGCAAGTCACATCTGGGTTTACATTTGCTTTCCATATTATACATCACCATCTAAACCTTCATATTGTAGTATAGGCACTGCTGAGCCAGAACTGCCAATCACTGGCAGTGAGTATGGTATTTTCATTCTGGATTTCTTCATAGCTTCAACTTTTCCTTTCGATCGCTTAAATCTCTCACTAGTCATTGCATGAGCTAGACATTTCCTAAAACACTTTTCATCTGTGTTTAGTCTTTGTAACATCTGTTTCCTAGAGGAGGGAAAAAATTCATAGTCTTTCATTGCTTGTAATGACACTTGTCCGTCAATCAGATCCCAAAATTGTTCTGCAGGAATACTTATTTTTGTACTTTCTTTATAATCTATGGGACTTTGTAACATATATAAATTCAATGATTTCTACTTCTCCATTTGGAAAAACATACTGTATTACAGATTATCAGATAATCTCTTTATAAGTACAGTAAAGACAGATATCAAAATGGCATTTGCAGGTTTTACCTAGTCATTTGTTTTATTGAACTGTTTTATCGAACCATTTCCTGTATTGCTATGTACTTTATATGTATTAGCCTACTAGCCCCACCACCTTTCCCTTCTCCTTTTATGTCACGTCTTTTTAGATTGTAAGCCTGAGGGCAGGGAACCAACCGTCTAATTAAAAAGATTGTATGTACAGCACTGTGTACATTTACAGCACTTTATAAAGGTTAATAATAATAATAATAATTGTACACAACACACCAGAAAGCTTCTTTTAGTTTACTGTTCTTTATAAAAATCCCTTTAAAAGTTTGGTGGTACAAAAGCTGCAAAAAAAAGCTGCAGGCCCTGGTTACTATTTTTCACCAAGAATTAATCTCATCAGTTCTTGGGTTCCACATCTCACAGGTTTAGTAAAATTAATTGTCCTAAAACATGGCTTGAGGTAGTGTTGCCAGGCTTTCAAAATAGCAATAAAGGAGGATAGAAATTCATGACATGCCCAGAGGGTCAGCAGGTTGAGCCACTAGCTGAGGGAACAGCTACCAGGACAGCAAAAATGTCCGAAAGAGGAAGGTAGGCATGCACTCTGGAGGACAGTAACCATCAGCTACAGACCATGCTCAAGGGATGTAGAACTATTCCAACTAAGCAATCTCTTTCTACATCCGTCTGAGGATAATAGTAGTGAAGAAGCATAAGCAGAAGACCAGCAGCAAGAGACACTGCATGCCAGGGTAGGAGCCAACTTAACTACTAACTGCAGGAAGAAGAAAAGAAAGATTCTGGTGTTGGGGGATTTATTGTTCAGGGATATCGAGTAAACTGTGTAGCTGCTGAATGAGATGAATAAGAAAGTGTGCTGTCTTCCTGATGTGTCAATGAGATGTTGTAGCTCCTCAAGAAAATAGAGCAATACGAGGGACTTCTGGTTAGGCATGGCGTCGACCTGAGTGAACCTTTCGCGTTCCCAGCAAGGGTTCACCAGCCAGGTATTTGAGTTGATTTGGTGACCCCAAACAGCTCGAAATACTCCCTTGGTATAGGAGGTTCAGAGGGGTTTTATTAAGATCCAATTCCCACACCAGGACCTTGATAAACTAGAAAACTGGGTGAAATTATGGGCAAGATCCTCTTCTACCTGTGGAAGGGGATAATCAAAATATAATTTTTCTGCCTATTTTCACTCCCTAGCCAAGGCTGAAAAATCTCAAATGAGCAAATATCAGTCAAGTCTAAAATGTCTTCTTCCTCAACTTGCTTCACTATTAAATTGCAATCAATATGTAAAGATATAGCAAAATCTTCAGATTAATTAAATTCACCTTTGCAGTCTGTGCCTAATTTTTATGCACCAGTATGTCATTAACTTCCTTCCCCAAAAGTAACAATAATGCAGGCAAGACTAATATTAACTTTTTAAACTGAGAAGCAATATACATTCCTCTTGCCTGTTCCGACAATCAAATGCAGAGGGATTGGACAACGATGTCTGCCAGTTCATATTACACTTAACAAAAGATCACTTACTGACTTCAGTCAAGCAAATGGAAACTTCCTGAAAGGTGCAGAGTTGCTCAGGTGCCATTAATGTCATGATTTAAAGACCAACAGATTGTATAGGTGTAGGTCCTAATTTGACATGCAACACCTTTATTAGGAGTAAGGATGAAAATAAAACCCTGAAACATTGATAATTCTGAGGCGAATGATAAAGGATTTGCAGTTAGAGAAATTTCTTTTCAATACCTGGGAGATCAAAACAAAACACCTAACAAAATGTATAAACTCGAAATATCACTATTGGGCCAAAGCAGACTTTTTGGAAGGTGCGATCTCTGGCTGCTCTGGGTGCGATCGCTTTGGGACTGCGGCAATTGGATGCCCAGCTCCCAAATGGGCCGCTAGCAGGAGCGGATTAAATCTGCTCCTTTTGCTGATAGCTTCAAGCCATTTCAGTCAGCCTTGGAGCGCCTTCTGGCCATTTCATCTAAATGTCACATCCCCGAAGTGCCCTAAAGCCGTTCTATTTGGCTTGTCTGTTTCAGGTCTATTCTGTCAGTTTATGGAATGAAACTGAAAGGACTTTCTAGTTCACAAAGAAGGTAACAAAGGGAAAGGGTTATATTTTTAATTCCTCTCCAATTGTAATTTGTAACATGGAATCCTCAAAGCTCTACTGGGAAACATCTGAGTAGCTTAAATTTCCACTTTATAACTGAAGTTGTGAAAAAGAAAACACAAATGACTCAAATTGCTGATCTAAGAATTTGTTATCTCTGCATTTTTTTTATATAAAAAAATCTTTAAAACTCTTTTTGTACTGTGAATTTTTCCCCCTGTAATATTCAATAATGGCAATTTTAATATTATATAATATTTAACAGTCAGCCATCTTAAGCATTTCATATATGGCACAGAAGTATGTGATATGAATGGTCTGTTTATATGAAATGTTTATATACTTCTCA
The DNA here is from genome assembly GCF_019175285.1 of Sceloporus undulatus. NCBI lineage: Eukaryota > Metazoa > Chordata > Lepidosauria > Squamata > Phrynosomatidae > Sceloporus > Sceloporus undulatus. The sequence continues at coordinate 94,499,344 of NC_056525.1, forward strand.
ACGGGCAGTACTCTCAGGACCATTTATAAATGCACTTAAAACAATTTGTTTTAAATTCCATTGATAATTATTCAAGCAGCTATCCTTTAAAAAGTTGCATTTGTGCATTTTAAAGCATTCAGTTTTATGTGCAGCAGTCATATCTGCCACATTTTTTATTCAGCCATACATACTTACATTTAATTTCTATCCCATCTTTTCCCCAATATAAGACACAGAGCATCACAGCAGAAATAAAAACAAAGTACTACTAAATGATTATAATAAAAAATTAAAATTAAATAAAATATCCCATTAAAATATTACTACATTAGAACAATTCAAAAACATTTAAAACATAGCTATGCAAATAAAAGTACAATATACACAGTCCATTAAAAGACCCTACTGCAGCAACCATTAAACTGCTCTAAGTCAGTTGTTTGTATTTTTAAAAGTCTTTCCCTTTTGGCAAAGAATTGAAAGGGGGCCAGCTTTGCTTCTGTGGGAGGCAGTTTCATTGCCTGGGAGCAGCCACCAAGGATATAATTTCATGTATCCTCATCAGATGTGTTTGAATAGACTAGAAAGCTGGGCCACAGCTAACAAAATGAACTTGAACAGGGAGAAATGTAAGGTACTGCACTTAGGGTGGAAAAATGAAATGCACAGATATAGGATGGGGGACATCTGGCTGAACAAGACTACATGTGAAAGGGATCTAGGAGTCCAAGTAGACCACAAGTTGAACATGAGTCAACAGTGCGATGCGGCAGCTAACATGGCCAATGTGATTTTAGGCTGCATCAATAGAAGTATAGTGTCTAGATCAGTGGTTCTCAACCTTCCTAATGCCGTGACCCTTTATTATAGTTCCTCATGTTGTGGTGACCCCCAACCATAAAATTATTTTCATTGCTATATGCAAATATGTGTTTTCTGATGGTCTTAGGCGACCCCTATGAAAGGGTCGTTCGACCCCCAAAGGCGTCCCGACCCACAGGTTGGGAACCACTGGTCTAGATAAAGGGAAGTAATTGTGCCACTATATTCTGCTCTGGTCAGGCCCCACTTGGAATATTGTGTCCAGTTCTGGGCACCACAATTAAAAAAGGACATTGAGAAACTGGAGCGTGTCCAAAGGAGGGCGACTAAAATGGTGAAAGGTCTGGAAACCATGCCCTATGAGGAACGCCTTAGGGAGCTGGGGATGTTTAGCCTGGAGAAAAGAAGGTTAAGAGGTGATAGCCCTATTTAAATATTTGAAGGGATGTCATATTGAGGAGGGAGCAAGCTTGTTTTCGGCTGCTCCAGAGACTAAGACCCGGAGCAATGGATGCAAGCTCCAGGAAAAGAGATTCCACCTCAACATTAGGAGGAACTTCCTGACAGTAAGGGCTGTTCGACAGTGGAACAAACTCCCTCGGAGTGTAGTGGAATCTCCCTCCTTGGAGGTCTTCAAACTGAGGCTGGATGGCCATCTGTCGGGGATGCTTTGACTTGGATTTCCTGCATGACAGGGGGTTGGACTGGATGGCCCTTGCGGTGTCTTCCAACTCTAGGATTCTAATGAAAGAAACCCCTTCTGCAAGGATTTGAAAAAGTCAAGCAGTCTCCTCTAAGTACATGCAGATAATTTGGACATTTGGAAGACTAACCAAGAATACATACCTCTCCACATTAAAATGTTTCAACATCTCTTTCCGCTGCCTTTCTTCTTCTGCAATTCCTTTAACTATATGTTTCCTTTCGTGCACTATTTCTTGACGTTTTCTCCAACCATCAAGTCTTATTAAACCTTTTGTCAAAGCTGTATGTTGATTGCTGAAGCGTTGAACAAATGCGTTCTCTAAGGACTTACCGTCCTTGTTCTCCAAAAACCTAATATACTTTTTTTTCATTTTATCCATTATCATTTCCTGTTCCTGCTTCTGCTCTTTCAAAATATTATCAGTCATCATTTTGTCCTCTTCATATTTCTTCAGAGCTTTCTCGTTCTTTTCTTGCTGTAAACGACTAACATACTCTACGCCATCATTTTTGGCAATTAGCATCTGCAACACTTTGCGCTCCTTTTCAACCTGGATGTCCAAGTTATGACTCTGCCAGTAAGCTTTGTCAATGGCACACAAAGGGTAGAGTCTTATTGTTCCAAATGCTCTGGCAAAAATCCTCTTTTCAATGCTTCCTGCCTCATGAAAGGGCATAGTTTCTGGAACAGGATGTGTGAAGTATCTCATATCATGAACAGCATCGAAAAATTCTTTCTCTTTGTCTTGATAATGTTGCATCTCCTTACCCAGTGAATAAAAAGGCATTCTACACACTGAAAGCCTAAATTCGGTTGCCATCTCATCTTTCATGTCAGTTTGTCTCCCATCCAAGAGTCCTAAAAATGAAGTCAATGTCACATCATTATTTTCCTAAATATTAAGTTGCAAACATTTTTGTTATACATTGGGCTCTTAGTTGGCGAATTTCTCTTAGTTTCAAAGATTTATACTTGAATGTATCTGATTCATCCTTTTTGATTCAAGTATCCTTTTTTTGAATGCAGTTAAAAATATGTATGATTAAATTTTGATTAAATGTGGTTAAATTTAATTTAATTTTTGATTTGATTAAAATGTTCATTTTGGGCAATTTTGGAATCAATTTACTTTAGCACCTCTTTTGGACTGAACTACAATTCTGTGATTGGGAACTAAAGTAAGGGTGAATCTGATTGGAACCTGCGTGCTCTTATGGTAGCAAAAAGACTTATAGCAGGGGGGAAAAATCAACATCCATTCAATGGTCAGAAATCTTACTGTTTTGTCCATGCATCAATGTAGTTTTATATTTGAAAATCAAATGAAAATATTTTGTTTTAAAAATGCGGTGTGTTAGTCATAACTAATGTAAACTCCATTTTTTTCAAAGGCATTTATAACATCCAACAGCCAGAACAGACCAGCAAAAAAAGCCAGCTTCCTGGTGGCTTGGGGGTGTGGTGTATGCATGACATGTGCCTCCAAGTTAGCAGGAAGCTGCCATGAAGCTGCCTGGCCATATACACGGTAGCAGCTTTACGGAGCTCTGGCGGCATGGTGTTTAGATGCCGCAAGAGCACCTAAAAGGGCATTTTTCTGGCCCAAAAAGCAGCAGCATTTTGCCGCCTTTTTGGGTCTGAAAAATGCCAGATTGGGGCTGTGGCATGTGACTGCAGTGGCCCTGATCCAACTATCAAAGGGGTGGCATCAAGCCACCCCTTCAGGGCTGTCTGTTTTGGACTTAACGTTAACTGAACCTGGGGGACACTGTTTTCAAAGTGTTTTGCCTTTAATTTTTACAATAGTTGTCTCCTGAACCTTTGCCCTGCTTGCTTGGCTGCTCTATCTGCTGCACATAGAATGTGGGAAACAGATCTCCTTTTCTCAATCTTTTCAGAAACAACCACAAAAGAAGAAAGAAAAGACTAGAGGAAGAAAAGCTGACAGCCTTTCCCCTTAATATCAAAAACATATAACAGAATGCCAATTTGGCCATACATGTGTTGCTCTTGGACCTTTCACCTCCTTACCATAAAGGTTGTAAACCTTGGTCCATCCTGAGTCAGCTATATTCCTGAACTACTTCTAGTTTTTGTTTATAAGCTAATGCTTTGCTTGCCTGCCTTGTTATCCATGAGAGTGGTGGTGCTGCCAGGTTTAAGGGAGCTCTGAACAAATGACAGTAAGGGGAAGCAGCAAGGTCCAATATGCAGCAACTAGATTCTAGTGTTCTTCTTCATCAGGTAATTTTTCTCTGAACATTAATTAAGTACCAACCATATGCAAGATACAGTATGCAGAGATGACATGGGATCAAACTAATTAGGACTCATGGTGAAAAAGGGAGGAAGAATGAGTTTATTGTAAATTGGTAGCAGCAAGAATAGGTAAAGAGCTTCCCAGTAACAAATTGTGTTGAAAATGTCCTTGCAAAGCTGCTACCCTGGAAACTATTCCATCTAATGGCAATCCAAATCTGATATTACATTAATTCACCACAACTCAACCAAGCCAGGAACTGGATACACTAAAGTAAATATACTGGATTTCATTTCTCTTTTCTGAAATGTAATTTAACATCTATTTTCACTTTGTTCTTTTTATATGTAGTAAGATCTTTCAAATACAACAAATGAGTCTGTTCTGATAGTTCTGTGAAGAGTATAAAAAAAAATACCACAGACAGAGGGGAGGAGGACAAAATACCATGGGGGGGGGGGGATAATATATTACTTATACTGTGGCCTGTTACAGACTGCCAAAATAAAGCTGCTTCGGGTCTCTTTGGAGGTATGCTGTTTAAACAATGCATGCACCCTAAGAATCCAGAAGCTGCACCAAAGCTGCACTCCAGTGATTAGGAATGGAGTGTGGCTTTGGCGCGACCTCCGGACTCTTAGGACTCATGCATCATTTAAATAGCATACCTCCAAAGAGACCTGAAGCAGCTTTATTTTGGCAGTCTGTAACAGGCCTGTATGTTAGATTTGTGGCACAGTATAATGCTACACCTTGGTGGGATACAAACCGCCGCCGCCGGTTGGTCCGCGGGGGAGCCGGAGCCTCCACACGGCGCGGCTCCCCTGCGGACCAAAAAAGAAGCTCCAAAATGGAGCTTCTTTTCGAGTCGCGTTTGCAACGTAGCGAGGCGCCAGGGGCGCACTCGCTACGTCACAAAGGACGCGACGCGTACGGACGCTCAGCGTCCAATACGCAAAGATGCCGCCAGCCATGTAGAAGGGCCGGTGCCATCTTGTACGGACGGAGTCCGTATTAGGCCCAGGGGCGTCTAGAAGAGACGCCCCTTTTTTAAAATGGGACGTCCTCTGGACGTCCCAAATGCCGGTTTGTAACCGGCCCTTATCTCTCTGCATTCATTTCAGTTTTGTAATAATAATTCCTAAATACATCAAAGAGGTTTATCAAACAATTATATTGCAAAATTTCCCTACATAGAAATAAATAAAAATCACTTCTTGAAACTATATATGTATAGAGACTGCCACAGACTTGTGGAACTTCTGTTAGCAAACCCCATGCTGTAACCTGGGGTCTTCATATTTTCATATCTAGTATCTGGAGACAGAATGTTTCTGAAAGATTGATGATCTATCAGGAACACTAAGTCAGTTCCCAGGAAAAAAGGAACATGAGGCATGTCTACATCCAGGTAAACAAGACCATCAAATCTAAACATGTGAATTAAGTGCTTCCTCCTTCCCCAACGTCATCTGCACTACTTCTTGCAACTTGAGACAAAGGATGTCTTTGCACTCAGAGCAGTAAGCAAACTTCTCTACCTATTCCTGTTGTGTTCCTAGCCAAACTGCCCTGTCCATCCATCGTGGAGATACCCCAGTCTAATCACTGGTTTTGTCCCCAGCCACTAAAATTAAAATTTATCAACCAATCCAGAATCCCATTGTTAATTTCATTGTTAATTCCATTGTTAATTTCTGGGAAAAGATATTCACCCTTTGTTACCTGAGCAACTAGCCATTGCTTGGGACTAGCTTTCATGTATAAATATGGTTCCAAAATCTAGCAGCTGAGCACACAGGTGGCATTTTTCTCCACACACTATGTATTCTCTGAGTCACCCTCCAACCTCCCAGTCTGAGTCACTCCAACTTTCCATGGTCTATTCATTGAACAGGTAATTATCACTCAATGAAAACCCCTAAAAACCCCACTATCCCATTTCCATACAGTATTTCTATTTTATTAGCTCTTTATCTGTTTGAATTGCTTTCTTATGTGTGACTGAGCTTTGCATTATTCTAAATAAAACCTTCTTAATTCACCTAAAACTTGGAGTCCTCATGAGTTAGTACTGGTATAAACTGGTGCACACTATCAAAAGCTTACCCAAGCTCTTACAAAAGCTAATTTCCCCAACATTTGAAGTAACATTGAACATTGGTGGGAACCCCACATGACCCCCACCTGTTCTTTGGGTAATACTCACAGAATATCTACAGTTAAAATAAAATAAAAGTAGTCACTTCATGATGATTCTTGTTTCTCTACACACACACACACACACACACACACACCACTTTGGGAATCATGGAACCATCATTGTTTTGATCTTTCCCTTTAACAATATCAAGTGTTATTGATTGCATAGACTGAGATCCCTTATCTGGAAATCCAAAATATTCAAAATCATCCACATGGGTGTCTACAATAGTGACATCCTTCGTTTCTGATGGTTCCATGTACAGAAATTTCATTTCATGTACAAAAGCATTATAATATTGTGCATAAAATTACCACCAGGCTGTCTCATGTTTCAACTTGGGTCACATCTCTTTATGCATATGCAAGTATTCCAAAGGCTAAAAAAAATCTAAAACCCAAAACATTTCTGGTCCCAAGCATTTCAGATAGGGGATATGCAACCTGTATTTGTACATCTGATTTCTGTCAATTTCCCCATTCAAAAATGAAAGCTAAAATGGGTTACTTTGGTCAAACTAAATAATTTCTCAAAAATGGCATATAAGTGGCATAGTAAGAGATGCCTATTTCCTACATATACTTGTATGACTACTGAGATATCCCAGGAAAGATCTCCTCTGTGTTACAGCAGTCACTGTGTGGAAACACAGAAGAGAGCCTTCTCGGGGGGGAGGGGGGGAAGCAGTAACAGAATGCTTCCTCACCAAGTCCTACCTGGTGCTGATGTTGGTCTCATTGTGGTGCCATATTAAAACTTAGCTCTTCTCTAAAGCTTTTCAACCCATGGATAAGCACATAATTTGTGGTGAATGTCTGTAGTATATACTGCCTAAATTGTCTTACATTGTTTAAAACTATATTAGATTGTTCTAAATTGCTATTTGATATTGTTTTGTTTAAATTTGTCCAATTTTTTTATTGTTTATACTCCACCTTGATATCTTTGTATATAATATGGGATATAAATATAATATAAATCAGTAACTATTTTAAATATAAATCTCTACCTATTCCTGCCCTGGTGGCGCAGTGGTTAAATGCCTGTACTGCAGCCGTTCACTCAAAACCACAAGGTTGCAAGTTCAAGACCAGCAAAAGGATCCAAGCTCGACTCAGGCTTGCATCCTTCCGAGGTCGCTAAAATGAGTACCCAGACTGTTGGGGGCTAATTAGCATACTTGCTGTTCACCGCTATGATCTTTGGAATAGCGGTATATAAACAAAACAAATTATTATTATTATTATTATTATTATTATTATTATTATTATTATTATTATTATTATTATATAAGATCCCTGTGTGTATTATGTTGCTTTATCTCAAAATCCCCTTTGTTCCTAGAAAGGTCTCATCCTGATTGACTGTAACTTTATGTATGTGTGTCCCGTGTTGATAAGAGTCACATGTCAGGAAACAATTTCAATTATCATTTGTAGCATGATCTCACAGAACAACAGATCACCCTATAATTGATTAAAACTGGAAATCTCCTTTCCAAGAAATTTTAGGTTCTCTCCTCCAGCTCCCAAGCCACACACTTTATCCTAGTGATTCTATGAATAACTTTGCTTCTCTTTCTGTTTATTCCAAAACACAGGACACAAAATCTGATGTACATTTCATTCAGTTATGAATGCATTTTTGCAGCCTCTGAGTTGGTTTCTAGCTTCTATGGCACACACAGAGAAGGCAGTGTTTTTACTAATTTCCAAGTTTATAACAGCTGACACGATCAATCTGAACTGCCGATAGCAATGCTGGAAAAAAAGAAAAGCAGCCAAAGCTTCTATTTACAGCTTAGGAAGCTGACATGTAATTGCTAGAGCCAGGTATAAAGGGATACCAAAAGCAGCAGCCCAGAAAATTCAGAGGGAGTATTTCTCCATAAATATTAGGAAGCATGAAATGATTCCCTAATTGTGCATATCTTCTCTTGACATCTCTTCTTGTATTAACTACCTGTGAGATTGGTCTGACCTTTGTAGCACACAAAGAAAAGTCTTTACTTATCACAGTTGCATAATTATTTTCCATCACTAGTTCCTTGTCACCTTTTGGAGCTAACAAAGTCCTTTATGGATCCAGCCTTCCATGATCAATATTTACACAGAGAGATCTTATATCTGCATCACCCAGCTTTACCTTCTGTCTTTTCACTTAAATTAATCTCATGTTGGCCTTCTTGGCATCCTTCTTCCATTTCTAACTGTGTACTAGTTTCTTGCTTCTCTCTGCTCCTGCAAGAATCCATATTTCTGCCAAGCCATTCTATCTGTATTGCTTTAAATCCATCTCAAAACACAACTTTGCCTCTGCTATAATCTACAGTGCTCCCTCGGGTTACGAAATTAATTCGTTCCGCGGCTAATTTCGTAACCCGAAAAACCTTCGTAACCTGAATTGCCATAGGCGCTAATGGAAAAAAAGCCGCGGCTCTGCCGCGGCTCCATTGAAAACAGCGCCGAGGTTTTTTCGTAACCCGAAAAAACCTTCGTAAGCCGAAACAATAAATCCCTATGGGATTTTTTCGTATCCCGAAAAATTCGTAAGCTGGGTAATTCGTATCCCGGGGTACCACTGTATGCTATAACCTGTGTCTATTAGCTCTGTATTGTTCTTCACCACCTCAAACTGTTTGGTTTAAATAAATTTAAGGAGCAAGGCATACTTATACACCAGCATAACTGAACTGTTCTAGAATATTCCTCCTGAGAGGAGGGTATGAGAAGTTAAATTTAAACAAGCCATTATCTGGATCTTGCCAGTAGAAATGCAGTATTGCAGATAATGAAAACACTACTGAAGATAAGCCTGGATCATCAAAGTTATCAAAAGGAAGTAGAAAGAATTCTTAGGAGGATAGGAAAGGTAAGCCATAAATCCAGTTGTAACAAAATATAAGAGCAAGAAACATCACAGACAACTGAACATTATACCAATGACTTTGTCAGACATTGTTTGCAGTAGTATGTTTTTCACAACTTTATTGAATAAATATTTTTCTTGTTTGTCACAGTTCAGTGTTTCATATTGTGCACAGACACTATATTTTTAGAAGGTGACCTGAAAAGCTGACAGTAAAAATAATTAGAATCTGTATAGATGTAACCACAAAAGTAACGATAAGCTTTCCTCTCATAATTCCTTTAACCTTTGCTGAAAGACGTTGCTAAACAGGGTAGTTTATCACATTTATATGCATAGAATTTCCTCATCATTAATACAACATAAAAGATTAATAATGAAATTCACACTCCAAATCAGTAGAAATTTTTTATGTTCTGCAACGTTGAAACAAATAAATGAAAATAGCTAGGTAGGAGTTCTATGTAATACTAACATTATTTCTTGTCAAATTTGGTTAATCCATTAACTTGGAAACAGCCTTATGATGATTGCAGCTTACAACAGACAGGACTAGATCTCAAAGGGAGTTTGCTTTGCTGTTGCCAAAAGAGACAGTAATTTTATTCCTTGGCTTTTACATGGCCAAGAAAGAGTCAACCCTTCCTCAAGACCATCTTAAACACCATCTTAAGCAAACGTCTTCAAAAGTTGCAGGCTCATGAATCTGACATCTGTACTCATCTTCTGTATGATTTTTAACATCTTTGCTGATGAAGAAGCCAGTGACTTTTGAAGTTCAATGTGCTTTGCACTTTTTGCTTGGCCCAATGTATGTACTACTGGAATGTTTCTTTTGGCCTTTTTTTTCTTTGGGGGGAGGGCATTTTGCTGCATGGCCAGAAAAATGTAACATGTGGAGTAGAGATATCCAAAACAGGTACCCCTGAATATCCATTTCCCCCCATTATTATTCTATTCTACAGTGCATATGTTGGAAGCCTGCGCCGGAAGAAGCTTCAGCGCACCAGGAAAAAATAATGGGGTGCGCGCCCAAATCGCACCACATGGGGCTTGAGCATATGTGTTTTTTCCTTTATGCGAGGGGAGGGTCCGGAATGGATCCCTGTGTAAGGGAAGAGTGCACTGTACTATTCTATTCTATTTACCTCTTCGAAATCCCTGAATACTTACTTTTACTTAAAACAAGCTAGTCCCACACACATAATGTGCTGTGGACTGCTGGCTCAGGAGAAAGATACTGTATTAACATTTAATCCTTTTACTGGTGTAGCAACACAAATCTCCAAGTAATTATTTGGAATTAAAAATAGGCATGCTCACTGTAGATTGGGATATTTGACCTTAAGAATAGTATGCAAATACTATTGGATCTACAACCTATAACAATACTAAACAGGTTAATTATGATTAGATTATGGGTTCCAGCTAATGTGACTAGTTTATGTCCTTCAGCTTTCCAGATGTTTCTTACAGGGCCATTACTGTTCAAATATACCTTGCTTTAATCAAATATGGGAGAAATTTCCAAATCATATTTAAAAGCCCTTGAACTGTGCAGTTTATTATGAAACTGCAGCCTTAAATGATTCATAGGAATTTCTTTATCATTCTCACAAAGAGAATACTAAAATAACCTTACATGCCATGAATTCTTTAGAGATAAATTGTATAAAACTCCACAAATTTTTTGTTCCCTGTCAACAAATGGTTTCTATGATAGTTTGGGACAAATCAGACATTGAGGGTAACACATATACCTCACAATTATCCTGTTTTTATTTGCACAACAGACTTTCCTCAGATATTTCCGTCAGCTATCAGATTTTCAAATTAAGCAAGGGTTTACTTTCCAATGTGAATTACAACATTTACTTCCTAAAGAACTTGCTAAAACAAAAGCACACTAAATGTAAGATGCATAACAGAGGAAAATCAAGTGTTATGACAAGCAAATTTTTGCACCACTTTAGGGATCATTTCTTCTAAAATACTGATAAATGTAGTTTACTTTGACCTATTTTTTTGCACAAGATTCTCCTTTTGTATCTGTAGTTGGTGATTTAATTCACTGCATTTTCCTTATATATGTCTTAAACATGTATTCTATTGGGGGTTCCATTAAAACTGATTATGCTTCATGTGCCTTTTCAGTATGACAGTACCATACAACTGATATAAGATGGCCAGGAATAGTTAAATTACCTTACTGAAAGGCATTTGATTCTTCACCCAAAGTAATTTTCTTTTCTCAGGAAATGGTTGAACAAGCTGACAATTCAAAGTTAATATAATATATGCAATAGAGATATCCATATACCACACCTATATTTAGAAACCAGCATCAGACTACCTGCCTGCCTAACTCATGTGGATGTTTTCAGTGAAACAAACAAATGGAGAAAAACTATCACCAACAAGTACATTTGTGCTGATGATTAAGGAAGTTTTGAGAGCATTGGTACAGATCTGGGTTGACACAGCATATTCACGATGACTGGTCCCACATTAGATATGCATTTCTTATAGATAATGGAGTGATCATGTCAGTTCTGTGTAAAATATCATGTGGCCCTCATTCTATCCTGCAGTTAATCATACGTTTTTGTGCAAAGAGCAGATGCTCATGACCTCACAAATATCTGGCCAGCAGCCTGCATTTTTTAAAGATGTGCAAAGCATACTGTATCTAGTAACTATGCCACAGATGAAAATGACACTAATGATAACTGATGACTGGTGTTTTCAGTCTCGTGAGTCAAACCCAACTTCACAAATTATGTAAAAGGTCCATGTTCTTTGATGAATGAAACACATCCACGTGTTATAATCCCTCCACGTCACGCTGTAGAGAGTGATTAAAAAATCTAATTCTCTCAGGTTTTGTAAATAAAATGATATCTCTTGTTTTTTCATCGGTGTAGACCACAAGTTCCCAGAATTAAAAACAAAACAAAACACAAACAATGCAAATATTTCTCCATGGTACTTTAAGATTAGATGTTTACAGCAGTGTTGAAGATCTTTTGTTTTCCCAAATGTTGGTGAATTCCTATCATATTTTATCTACAGCTCATGGGAATTGAAATCCAACACACGGGAAGGTAACGTATTCACCACCCTTACTGTATAGGGTGAAGACAACATTAAGTGAATGTGAAATTTAAGTATAATTTTAATTGAGAATAGATGGACATATATATCAAAACAAAGCAATAAATTAGTTTCTACGATTTAAGAAATGACATAGGAAGCTTATAAAATATACTTAACATTGCCTTTGGTACAGAACACTGCCTTTGGTACTAACCCTTTCTAGGTGGTGATCTTGATTTTTTCTGTTTGATCTTTTCCTTTTCTTCCAATCTGAGTATGGTTGAGAGAACTGGATATTTCAAACTCTTCAAATATAAATGGAGCTCCTTACGATTTTTCAGATCTACATTCTGTTAAAATCAACACTTCATTTATCAGACATATTGTGATAGCAATATACCAAAATACTTCCAAGAGTAGCACTTACTTCAATATAGATTTTACTAACTTTCATTTAACTGCAGTAAAAAAAATTATGTTAATTCTTCTTTTCTTCATTTATACCCTTTCATGAAGAATTATTTGTCTCTCTAGGCAGCATCAGTGTTTATATGGATGAATGAATACTTGTTTCAACTTCACATCCCTATGCTCCTTGAATAAATTCTAGCTTTCAGACTAAACAACCCTTTCACTCATCATCTGTTACACCAAGATGCATTTCTCTGAAGCTTGTAGATGACAAGGGCACCTTAGCTTTATTTGTGTAAACAAAAGAAGCATTCAGTTTAAGAAGAAGCATATGCTATTTGTGAGGCATTTGAAAATCACTAAGTAGTGACTAAAGTGAAGACTCCTGCTTACATACATACATAAAAGAACTGTAGTCTGTTAAACCTCATCTTTAACTTAAATGTCTGGATACAACACTGATTAACATGAATCTAAAAATCCCAGGCAGTGCTCCAAGGTTCACTCAGCCTTCCATCCTTTTGTAGGTCAGTAAAATGAGTGCCCAGCTTGTTGAGAGCAATTTGGCTTACACACTGTAAACCACTTAGGGAGTGCTAGTTCACCGATAAGCAGTATAGAAATGTACTTGCTATTGCTATAAAAATGATAGAAAACAGATAGAAATTATCATTACATTAGTATTTTATTTGGATCAAGTTAGATAGTTACTAAGGAAAACTAGTTATTGGATACCATTCGGATGTTTGCTAAACTCCAACTTGCTTCCACTTTCTACCCAGGCTACCATAATAATGTCAATTGTCAATATGCTTGTGTTACTTGCATGGCTCAGTAAAAATTCATGGCCATAGATTGTAGACACCTGGCTGCTAGCCCCAAGGACGCTGAGCCTGCCCTTCCCGCCACACTGAGCCTTTCCTCCACCTTGGCCAGAGACAGTGGCGGCAGAGGAGTCGGGAGGCTGCTTTCTCCCTTATTTCATGTGCGACTCAGAGGGGAGATACGGCATCTGGGCGGTGACTGGGTGAGAGGAGGATGATAAAGAAGGACAGCCCTGTCTGCCCTGAGCTGTCTTACTTCATTTTGTTTGTTTCAATTGTTTTAATGGTGTAACTATTTTAACTGTTATTGTGTTTTATTATTACGTAATGGTGGGGGGTTGTAAAGGGACAGTATAATATGACTATTGTTTGTATTTTGCATTTTTATTCTATGTTGTAATATTGTTAATTGTTTTATAATAATTTCTGTTGTAATTCGCCTTGATTCCTCCAGGAAAAGGCAGAATATAAATAAATTATATTATTATTACTATTATTAATGGATTTGATTATTTGAAGACAGATGTAATTTTGAGGAAGTTGTGTTTGTAGCATGTAGACTTACTAGACAAAGAAAACAGAACTTCCCTTCCTTTTCTCACTGTGTCTAGACTTGAATTTTAAGATTAAAACTTTTGGAGACTGTTTTGATGTGCAATCTTTATATACTGCCTAATTATTTTAGGTGCCTTATGAACAATATTGGTAAAGATACATCCTAAATTGTAAATGCAAGCTTGATGGTTTATATCAGGCAGTGGGGTGCATGGGGGAATTCTGGATGTGCATGTGTGCTCCCAGGTGTGTCAGAAGTCCCACGCCAGAAGTCCTGCCCCCATAAGTACCCCCCCCCCCCAATGACTGACTGCACTGGGTGACACCAACCCTAGAAATGCCACTGATATCAGGCTTTCTTTATTTATTTGGAGAAGGTATTATTTCTAGAAGAATGATGGCTTGGTGCTTAATAGGGATAGTTAAAGTATTTTTTAAACTAGTTGTAAACATACTTATTGAGTGTTGAGAAATCCTGATGAAAAGAATCCTGGGCTGACAACAATCTTTGAAGTTTGGGACTTATACTCTGGAAAATTTCTGACTAGCTGTTTCTATGCAGAAAATTATCTTCTACACTGGAAATAGTATTTCTGCATTATTTTCTGTGTAGAAAATGCTGTTTTCTGTGCAGAACTTTGGAACTTTAATTTAATGTTGTTTTATAATTCTGTGTGTTTGACTACATGTATTTGTTATTTTGTTTTATATTATATTGTATTATTTATATTTTACTTGGATAATTTGGTTTATAACTGTATTATATAGTACTGTATGTACTCATGTATAAGACTAGAAATTTTAGTCAAAAAACTGACCCCCAAAACCTGTGTCGACTTATCCACAGGTCAATGTAAGTACTGTACTTTAACACTTATTTTAAAAAGGAGCCATCCCCTCGTGAAAGGCAAGAACATAATCTGTCCTGGAAGCACTGACTCCCCACTATTTTCCCATTATATCAACCTTTAGTATCAGCATCTGCTGGAAATTTATAATGTTCTTTGACATTGTTTCCTTTGCTTCATCCTTTACATCCTTTGTTACATGCCTCTAAGTTTTACTCTTGACTTAGCCATGGGTCATATCAAAATCCCTAATTTTGGCTCCCAAACTTGCCCTCGACTTATACATGAAGTCGACTTATAGTCGAGTATATATGGTATTATTTTATTATTCCTTCCTTCCCTCTGTGCATATGTACATGCACACACTTTAGATTGTACACCTTTGGCAGGACCCACTGTTTATGGTTGTTGTACCTGTAAAAGCCATGTAAATAGATGGCATTATGTAGATGATGATGATGATAGTGATAGTCAACAACAATAGAACTGCATGCACATTTTGCACAAAATAAGTCCTGAATTGCAAATAGCTTTTGAAGATTTTTTTGAACATTTTCTAACAGTGGGAAGAAAAATGCTTAAATTATTTGCTGCTACCTTAGACAAGAAACTTAGTGAAGAATTACATATCTAGTGCTTAAAGAAAGATATTGCAGGCAAATGGGAAGCAAAACATCTAAGGGAGTTTTTTAGAGGCATATTTTGAATTGTATGGTCGAGCTATGATTTCTATATATGTTGGAGCCAGAGGCCACCATTACAGAAACTGATAGCAGATGTTGACCACCCTGGGTGAAGACATTTTGTGTCAATTTAAAACATAATACTACAATTCCTAGTGATGAACAGGCTTTTTTTATTTTGTAACATTCAGTCTGAAGCAGATTGCAGCAAAATTGCTTTAATAATATTTGCTCTTATTTTTAAATGTGATTTAGATACATCAGTGCTGAAATTCATTCAGCTGCTATCCCCAACTCCCAGTATTATTTTGTATCAACATAATAATAATGTAATAATAAAAAGTACCAATTAAGAGTAAGAAAATAATGTAAAATGTTTGAATATGCCTTTTTGTTTTTTTAAAAAAAATCTATATGATAACATCTCTTAATTCAAACATGTATTTTCTCTGGTTATTTTATAAATCATATTGATTTTTTTGGGAATGTTAACTACCAAACAAAATGTGATCTTGAAACTAGCAGACTGCAGAAATGAATAAACTTTAAAGTAGGTTGGAAAGACAAAGATTTTTTAAGGAATAACAGATCCAACCTTTTGCTTAGATTCTATCAACCAATAGTCACAGGGTGGCCTATTATTGCCAAAAGGGTGTGTGTTAGTACAGTATTTGCATTGCCAAAAAGTGACTAAATTATATGTATTTACACATACAAACACACATATTAAGACATGACTACTTTATTCCTATAATTTACATAGCAAAGGAAGGCCAAAGAGAGGGTCCTCCATCTCTTGAAGTGGACCAGATATACATTTTGGCAGCTTTCCGTACGTGCATTGGATTTGTGAATATTACTCCCATTCACTGATCCTACAGAAAATATTAAATAAATCTCTTCTTTCTTTACTTTACGTTTTACCCTCTTTACTGTTCTTATTTCACATCCTTTCTTGTCTGTGTTTTCATCTTACACACACACTATTCATCCATCATTTACACATACAAATACACATGCCTCCTTTCTTCCTCGTTGCTTGCATAAGGTTCCAGCCATCTGGCAAGGCAGGCAAATATGGCTAGACTGTGGAGGACAGGATTTCCATCTCTCCTACAAGCAACCAATAGCCACACTGCCGTCTCCAATGTCTCCAGTGCTTCCTTTCCTCAAAAGATCAATTGGAGGCTGGGAGGTTTTTGCACATCCCACTTTCTTCCAGCATGGGATGCAAGGCAGCATGCAACCACTTAAATACTATGACTAAAAAACAACTATTAATATAAACATTAAAACACAGTGAGAGCAGACTTCCGTTTTAAAAAAATACTAGTTAAAAACACAGGGCAAAAGCAGTTTTTAAAACACATTCAAAACACAGTAAAATGGAAACACAACATCTATATTATTAAAAGCTCCATCTGCAGAAACATATTAAAAACTAAATGCCTCCCTACATAAAAAAGGTCTTGACCTGCGGGTGAAATGACAACAGGAAAGGAGGCAACAGGAACTCCCAAGGAAGAGAGTTTCATGACTTGGGAGCAGCCACCAAGAAAGTTCTTTGCTATATGCCTGTGGCAATGGTGGGAATGAGAAAGCCCTCCCTCATTGATCTTAAAAGTTCGGGCATGCTCACATAGGGGAGATATGGTCTTTCCGATATGGTCTTGCTGTGACATGCAGTTCTGTAAGGAGAGTGAAGAAAACTCTAGGTCTACGAATGTAGTGCAATCCACTGAACTTTATCCTAAATCCAGAAAGCGACCAGCAAAAACTGCATAAGGATAGGACAGATTTAGACAGATTTTAGAAAGATGTTCAAAACAGTAAATGGAGAGAAACGTGGACTCTTGCTCCTCTGAGACAGTCAAAAGGAATGGATAAAGAAGATGAGGCAATGCTTCCACCAAGCATGAATCCTAAGAGTTTTGGGTGGGCCTACTACAAAATCACACTCCCCAAATTCTTTCACATATTGACTTAAAAAAACTCAGTACTACCAAAATCAAATATTTTCCTGTTTAATTCATTAAAGATTTCAAAGATTTTCTTTAGCTCCACAGAATGATTCTACCTGCCA
The DNA here is from genome assembly GCF_019175285.1 of Sceloporus undulatus. Lineage (NCBI taxonomy): Eukaryota > Metazoa > Chordata > Lepidosauria > Squamata > Phrynosomatidae > Sceloporus > Sceloporus undulatus. The sequence continues at coordinate 94,516,685 of NC_056525.1, forward strand.
TATACAAAGTACCAATGTCTTAATGATTGTTTCTAAACTAAAGTATAAATAGCACACTTACTTGGATCTCAGATGTAGGTTTTTTAATTGCAGCAAGCCGTTGTAGCTCAATGGTGTGAAACAGAGTGCTTTTACTGCTATGTACTGCAGGTGTTTGTCGAATATGCATTCCCTTTGTTCCATCTCTGATGTAACGTTTATATTTCAGAACTTCCTTTAAAGGCATCAAGCTATTTTTAAAGAGAAATGGCATAGCAATTTTATTTTGAGGAGATTAAAAAAAAATCAATATTTGGTAAACTCAAAACAATGAAGTACTATGAACATTCATTTTTATATAGCTCTCTTTTAACCCTAGTTATACGTATTTCCCAAATCAACAACTAGGAAATTATGTGCCAACGCATTCCTCATACATTACTGAGAAATGCATATCAAGAATTCATATTCAAAAGGTTACTAACAAACATTGAGAACCATTTATTTTATATTGATTTACAAAATGCACTGTAGCCTGGATCTCATTCATTCTCACAGGGTTATTAAAGTCCAGTATGCCCAGAAATTGTATGAACAAGCCATACAATGTTCAATAAAGCATACTCCCAGGCACGTATGCACAGGAGTGCAACCTCTACCACATATTTTATGGTCAGCAGTCCCTTGTCACTGATATATATGAACATGATCATATTCTTGCAAAACCCTGAGGGTTATTGGTAATTTTAGCTAATGAGTAACAGGCAAACGTGCCTGTGTTTATTTTTTAGAAGGGTAAAGGAGACATTAAGTCCTGACACACGGATAAACTTATAGACTGGGCTCTTCTTTTTTTAAAAAAAAAATGAAATGAGAAATAACTTTTTAAACCAAATATGAAAATTTTATGCTTTTTTCAATTGTCAGATAAAATTTTAAAATATTAAAACTGCTTTTAAAGTGGTAAATAATAGTAATTATTGGACAAATAAAAATAATAACCACATTTAAAAACAGTGCATTAAAAAGGGGCTGTTGGAACATTATATGCAGAGGGTTTCATATTAACATACTGATGAAACACTTTGAATACATATGAGAAACAATGAAAATTTTGCCATAATATATTGTGTGCTATTAATAACCTGTGTGCCAGGACTCCATGGTCCTGAGAAGCGCTGGATTGGGGTCTCTGGGCTGCCGGTGAGGCTGCTCTGCCCCCAACCTAGCAAGAAAAGGGACAGGAGGAGGCCGCCCCTACAGGGATGGTCTGTACCACACCTTAGATGTGTAGCCCATTAGAGCATTATCATCTTATACTTAGAACTTACTACAGAGCTAAAATTATGCTATAGATTATTATTTTATGCAAGATACAACTTGGCATGTGATTTCTTCTAAACTGAGATTCTGAAAACCATTTTTATCACATCAATGTTCTAATAGAAATAGACAATCTTGTATGTTAACATCACACACCAGGGTCTAATGGTATGCTGTAATTTCCAGTGTGTTATTTTCTTTGCCCTCCATTCCAGTTTCTTTGTTTGCTATGCCAATCAACCACATGGCTCAATAGCAAAAGTTCTTCCTCTGCAGCTGAGACTACGAACTGAAGGAACCTCATTTCTTTCCCTTCTTTCTGACCAAGCCCTTACCAGTGTGCACATTAAAAGATTAAGAGTAAATAACCTATTCTCCACTATATTTACTTTATTTCCCAGTTTGCGCGAATAAAGAGATATACCAATGTCTTTCAAATTCCCGTATGCTTCCACCCCATTTTGCACAATATGATAATCTGAAGCAGAACACCATAGTCATTCTTGCTGCCAAAGAAGTGCACAGTGGTCCCTTCCCTTATGAGGGGAATGCATTCCGGACCACACACCCCCCCGCGTAAGGGAAATTCTGCATATGCTCAAGCCCCATTTAAATCAGTACTTCTCAAATAGTGGGGCGCGCCCCCCAGGGGGGGCACGAGGCTCCATACAGGGGGGCGCAAGGCTCCATAAGGATACAGTACTTATAACAATTTTACAGTGGTACCTCGGGATACGAAATACCCAGGTTACGAAATTTTCGGGATACGAAAAAATCCCATAGGAAATAATTGTTCCGGGTTACGAATGTTTTTTCGGGTTACGAAAAAAAATTTTGGTGCTTTTTTCGGCTTTTTCGCACGAAACGCGGCTTTTCCCCATTAGCGCCTATGGCAATTCGGCTTACGAAGGCTTTTCGGGTTACGAAAGCGGCCGCGGAACGAATTAAATTCGTAACCCGAGGCACCACTGTATAGACAAATGATACTATTTACAGTCGCGCGGGGGGTGTGAAATGTTTTCTTCTTCCTAGAGGGGGCATGACAGAAAATAATTGAGAAGCACTGATTTAAATGAATGGGGCTCATGCCCGCGGTGCGGTGGCATGCACAACTCAAGCGCGCATGCCATTACTCTTTCTGGCACACGGTGCCGCTCCTTCTGGTGCAGCTTTCAGCACATATCACGCCCTTGTTTAACCAAGCTTAAACATCTCTTGAACATTTAATCGCCTTTTCTAGCTGTAAACTAGCTATGAACTTTATTCATTTGATTTTGGAAAGCAATCACAAGATTTAAACAAGATTTTTAAAAATTACAGTCTACTTGAGAATAAATCATATTGATCTTAGTGAAATGTCAAACAATTGCAAAGCAGTCATACTGATGCTGATGCTTAAAGGAGGTAGGTTCCTCTTTTTCTAGTTCCACACTACTTGGGAATAGCTGCATTCTGAACTGATTTCCCACACAAAATAGTAGTCCATAAGAAATTTTCCAAATTTCTCAAGCAGTGTCACACCTTATATGCTGAGGGTCATGGTCACTAACTTTATAGACAAAAGGCAAGATGTGATTTTAACTACACTACAAAGTTGGCAACCTAGGATATTCATTACGGCAGAAGGCTAGAAACTGCTTGGCATGAAAAAGATGGGAAAACATTAAGTTGCCATATTTCTGTATCAGTTCATATTTCTCTGCACCTTTCAAATACAGTACTGCTGGATACATTTATCAAATCTTAATCTTAGTAATGTATTGATTAACTGCATCATACTATTCATGTCTACTCATGATTTCCATTTATTTCAATGGGGTACATCTCAATGTACGTTCAAGGCTCAAATTTAATTAATGGCTAACTTGATTCAAGTTGGGATCAGCATCAGTTGCAGCTCTAGAGTCACATATGGTTTTCAGTTTGATTCTCTTACTGGTAAATAAAATAATGTTTTGGATTGGTCTTACATCTCTGATCACTATTAAAGATTAATGTGTCATTTGTAAATATATTAGCTAAGGGATTCTTGTGGATAAGGAGACTAAGCTCGCATAGAGGCTAAACAATAAATTCAAGAAGTTTCCAATTCAAAAAATATCTCTGCTTTGAGCATACTAACAGACTGATCTTAAAATTGGAGGTGAGATTTCTGTGGTGGACAAAGGTGCCACATTGTTAAATCTGGCTGGCTTACTCTAAGGCGGGGTACAGACCGCCGCTTTGCGGCGGTCTGCCGCCGCCGCCAGTAGGTCCACGGGGGAGCCGGAGCCTTCACACGGCCCGACTCCCGCGCGGACCGAAAAAGAAGCTCCAAAATGGAGCTTCTTTTTCCGTCGCGTTTGCGACGTAGCGAGGCGCCAGGGGCGCGCTCGCTACGTCACAAGCGGCGTGACGCGTACGGACGCTCAGCATCCGATACGCAAAGATGGCGCCGGCCATGTAGAAGGGCCAGTGCCATCTTGTACGGACGGAGTCCGTACTAGGCCCAGGGGCGTCTATAAGAGACGCGCCTTTTTTAAAATGGGACGTCCGGAGGACGTCCCAAATGGCGGTGCAGAAAGCACCTAAATGTGTCATTTAGAATCACATTTTTTAGCATGACCATTTTTCTTTAAAATTTCCCATTTAGTTGATACCAAAATGGACAAAAGTGTAATGATTAGGTAAGAAAAATTGGTAGCCCAATCTATGGATACATTCTGGCTATGAAGGAGCTTTTTGTGGAATGGCCTGTTTCAGGCTTTGATGCTCATAGGAACTTTGGTAATTATTTCTACACCTTCAAATCTTTCTGCAAAGGTAGATGGGTACACCTTTTGCCAAAGTGCTGTTTCCCCTTCCTCTCTGGTCAATGGAAAAATGCTTCCCTCTCACTGATGATTCCAACCAATCTTCAGCAGAAGTGTGGAGTGTTCTACAAAGGTACTGAGATATGTTTATTCAAACAGGAGGTACTGGTACTCACCATAAATATTTATTCTTGTGCATCCAGAGAAGCAATCCTTCCTCAGAAGCTGGTGTGTTAGGATACAACCCAATTCTTTGTGGACTGCTTCTCTGCATGCTTCAGAGAATTTCTATTAAATTCAACACGGCTTATTTGTAAGTATGTATGTACAGGATTTCAGCTTAGCTTGTAAGAAATACCAATTAATTCAATCAGCATTAATTTTGCAAAGACTTGTATGCGACTGCTGTGTAAGTGATGCCTTCAATCTATACTCCCAGACTCTCACCTCTAGTGTCTGACACAAAAGGATCAAATATAGATAAATACACTGATGAATCTTTCAGTGCTGATAACAAAGAATGAGAAGTAGCTGAAACACTAAAAATGATAAATTTAGTATTTGTTACATCCCTCAACTTAGTTCTTAGCGCAATGCAGATTTGAGGTACTGAGATGATACTTGCATTATTGCATTATTATTGTAATAGCATTTCTTAACAACTTAGAGAAACTTATTCCCTGAAAGGTTCATAGCATGCTTTTTGGCAGCTCTTCTTAGCTAGACAACAACTGACAAAAATATACTGCTAGTTTCAAAAATCCTGTTTTGGTAAATTAGCATGGTTTATAAATATCCCATTATGATACATTTTGAAATAATATGTTACTCAGATCATATAATACCTGTGCTGATGTATCTGCAGACAAAATCATGGTAATACTGTATTTCCACAATATCACAGCTATGGAAGCAAGTTTATATTCTGATTAAACTTTTCAATTGCACGCAGGTTGTCTGCAGATGCACAGCATGGTGCCAACATGTAAAGGCATGCATTTTGTATTTCATATTCTGTGCACTCTCTCTCCAAGATGCATTTGATTCAGGGAGGGTGCCTTCCACAGACTTTCTATTAGTTGAAAAAGGGAAAATTGCCACTTCCCCAAAGAAAACTTGACCTGTCTGCCAAAATGATGCAGAGTCTGTCACTCTTTATCAGAATAATAGCTTGACAAGATTATTGTTCAGATATTTTTCACTTTTCTTGCCAAACGGTTGTCGGTATCAAAACAAAAATGGCTGTCAACATTCAGTCATATTTTAAGCAACAAGATATTTAGATAGTCAGATGGCAGGACTACATGCCCTCTTGGTATGCACTGAAAATCTCCAAAGAAGAAACAGGACAGAAATGAATAAAATCTTATTATTATAGGGAGATGCTACAATAGTCAGCAATACCATTCAACAACATTTTGTTTTGCTCCTATCATTTACTCTCAGCAACACTTCTGATTCAACCTTTGATATATTCGCTGTTGTTTCTTCCCAGTCAATTCTACTTCTGTCATGGTCTTTTCACTCTTTCCTATAGGCCACTTCAAACTGGCCATTACCTTTCCCTCCACCTCTTCCTCCTCCTGTGGTCATCTGTGTCAGCATTTGAATAAAATAGGGAATAGTAGCTAGCATTGCTTTCCTTCCAGAGGAGCAGGCAATCTGAGCCTCTGCTAATATTGATGTACTACTCCCGTCATTCTTTGCCACTGACCAAACTGCTTCATGCTGATGGGAACTGGATTACCTGAAGGGCCACAGATTCCCCAGTCTGGCAGTACAGTACATTCCTGCTGTGGACTTTAATCATTCACCTTTCTTGAACTGCCAAGAAGCTGCATTTGACTATGCAGAAGAAGTACATGTAAGATGCAGCTCCTATATCAGTTGGGCTGCCCCTGTCCTGTACAAATGACCAGTCAGCCCAATGTGGTATGCAATTCATTGATCTAAACTGACAACCATTCTATTACCACTGAGCACAAGATGCTGGGATTGATGGAGAGTGTTTTGACAGATGTGGTTTTCTTGCTTGCTGAATGCTTCACGGAGCACCATCTGTGTACAAATAATACAAAGGAACAAGTCGATGCTTTTCATCTTAGAAATTATGATGCTAACCATGAATTTAACATCATCTGGTGTGGGGTACAGTTCACTCACAACATGAATACAGAGGACCTTGGAGGATATACTTTCTTTCAGATTTCACACTAAAAAGACCAAAGCAAACTTTAACATCTGTAACAACATCTCAGTAAGTCATTCTCTACACCTTGTCATGCTTTCCATAATGACGTCCACAAGCCTTTATTATATACGTTGCTCCCATGAGTTGTATTCCACTTTTGTTTGACTGCTCTACTTTTTGGTAACATGCTATCTTTCTTAATACTGTTAGTACTGATGCTCTCAAGCTGTACATGTCTGTATAAGTACTGTACTGTAATGGAGTAACTAGAAGGTTATATTGAGATCTGGTGGAATCTCCTAGCCATGCACCTCACTGGGTAAACCTTAGTCAGTCACTCTCATTCTCAGCCTGACCTATTCTCTAGGTTGTTGTTCTGGATCCACCCATGGATGTCAAAAACTACAGGACTTCAAGTTCTGTTGGTTTTAATGGTAGCATGCCATGTGTGTGGCTGCAGTGGCACAACCACATGCATGCACCACCAGTGGGGTGAATGGGACAGGGCCATCCTGGATGCCAAATCTGTGGATGGAAAACTAACAGTTGGGGTGGGCAGACTATCCTAAAACAGCTTGAACAATCACTGGAACAAACACAGTAACGTACTTAGCAAACCACATTGAGAGATAATTTCTTTGTCTACAAACACATTTATATTGAGCCTCTTATCCTGAAGTAGGTACATAGGAGGTCCAAAAAAGATTCAGTGAGATCAAGGAAGCACTCTGCTGAAGACATGGCAAGACTATCTGGAGGAACCCTGGCATACTTACAATTACCTCTGTGTGCATAGACATACTTCTAGCAACATTCCTGCTGGTGATTAGGCTCCGTACACGTTCTGCATATGCAGGATCGAAAGTGGTATCTGTCCCCAAATCATAGATATTTTCCCTGCCAGTCCACTGCCAGGGATTAATTTTAAAAAGAGGGCGAGCAGAAACGTTCCCTTCCCACATATCCTAAATATTTCACTGCTGCAGCGGGATAGAAGAGGAGCTTGAGATGTGGCAATTGCTCCACAACAGATTATCTCCCACTATAGGATTGAACTGCCCTCTATTAAATGAGAAATAAGCAACAAGATGAAACAATACTGAACAATAAAGGGAGTTGTCCTGTGGCTCCTCTTTCCAGTCCATCTTTGTTTGTTGACAATCTGCTCCTGCCTCATATGACTATCCCCTGGGAATCTGCAGGATTCTCATCAACAGTCAGAACCTGAAGTACACATGGCTACTTTTGACATGATGAATATTACATGCATTGGGCTCTTACTTCCATATAAATTTATACCATGATAAAGTTTTAAGGATTTTATGTCAGTTTCTTTTAGGATGATAACTAAGATATTTACCAGTCTATAGGTTTTTAAGGGGAAAATCTCATTATGAATGCTGATCAAATTTTACCTATTGGACATATATGAATGGGTTACTACTTTTACTCAATTATGTGAAATTATTATAAACTATTGTGATAGCTATGTTGATTAATGCTGGGTTAGTAAAGTGTCTGCTGGTGTACAAGGATGAGTAATCATGTCTTTTTGATACAAGAAATGTGGATGATATTATCAAAAGAGGTATAGAAATTGATTACATCATCATCACCATCATCATCAATTCCCTTCTCTTTGTTTTACAAATTTTCTCTTTTGCCTGAAATACGGGGTTCCCCACTACCCATTTTTTTTATGAAAAGAGCCTCCTTCACGATCCTCCAAGAGTTGTTGTGCAGAGGTTAAATGTCAGTACTGTAGCCAAAATATTGTGAGTTCAATCCTGCAGGGCTCCAGGTTGATTTCATCTTCCATCCTTTCGTAGGTCAATAAAATGAGTACCCAGCTTGTTGGGGGCAATTGGCTAAGACATTGTAAACCGCTTAGAGAGTGCTTAGCTTAGCACTATAAGGCTTTATAGAAATTTAACTGCTATTGCTATTGCTATCTCATAGTACCAGGTTCCTTTCAAGCAGCCTAAAGCAGGGGTAAAAAAGTGCCATTGCTTCTCAGGGGATTTAGGGCTGCCATAAACTTACCAAACTTCTCAAATATGATTTTGATGTCAATGGGCAGGGGGCAATTTCATCACATTTTTGGGTTTTTCTGGATGATTTTAGGCCCAGGGAAGGCCTTTAAAATGACCAAGAAGTGAACATTTCCCAGTCCTAAATGCATTTCCTAGTCCTAAAACCACCGGGGGAGAGGGAATTTAGTGAAATTGATCTTCACACTTCTTAGGGTGCATTTGTGGAATATAACAATTCTGGGTGTTCCACACAGCCTGTGCTTTCCCTATCTTTCCTCTACAATTTATATTCTTAACACTTTCTACCTTTTATATAAAGTCAACAGAATTCTCAGTAGCGTGTTCCATTCTGGCATATTAAGATATTTAATATGTTCCTTAAAATTCCTTTTGTAGACTACATGAAAGGATAGAATTAAGGCTAGTGCGACTGAGATCTATAATATTACAGAACACATCTATTCAATTCTGACAAATTTGTCTAAATGATCAATTGTTTTAGTGCATATATTAATCTGTGTTTTAGCTATGGTATGTCAGTGTTGATTAATTCTATATTTACTTACCTTTGATGTTTTGAAAAACAGATTAAAAACACATAGCAATGTCCTATATATGTTTCATCACAGCTAATATCACATTTATGCAAACATCTGAATGACAGCATATTTTCATTAATTGAAGGTTATATATATGGGAACCACTACATCTCTGTGATAATTAGATGAAATAAAATCTCTATGATGAGCCTCACATCATCAAAGCTTTTCATACTCTAAAATTGTCATTTTCTCTCCAAAAATAGTTGCAACAACTGCTTTTCTACCTATTTAATGTATGTTGTTATTGCAGTCTTCAGTTAGCACATTACAGTGCAACTCTAGAAATGTCTACTCTGGATGGCAGTTCCATACATGAAGTCCAATTCAGTTCATAAGACTATGAGAACACTGGCCGAAAACAGACGGCCCTAAAGGGGCGGTGACACACTGCCTCTTTCTGCACACTGCAGACCTGATCTGGCCTTTTCCCAATGCAAAAAGGAGAGGCAGAAGACAGGCAAAAGATGAGAAACTGGCTGGCAGGACTGCTGACTTCTCCTCTTTTGCACGCCTTGTCTGGCTGCTCTGCCGCCTGCCCTCAGTTGTTTGGAGCTTGCTGGCTTGTCTCCATACAGAAATTGGAGAGGAGGGGGAAAGGAGGAAAAGACGACAAGCGGGCTGGCTGCAAACAACTGAGGCAGATAGGTAATGAAGAAAGAAACACTAATCTCCCCTCTCTCCACCAGGCACTATTTGGCACTTCCAGCCACAGCATGGAAAGGGAGATGACTATAACAAGGGGGGGGGGACTATAACAAGAGTTTACATCTACTTTTTCACCTACTGTAAAAGAAGCTCTGACCCTCTCTGCTCTCACTTCTGTGCCCTGGAAAACCCAAACAGCCAGCCACTACAGCCATTTTTAGAAGCTTTACCGTACTGACCCATGTATAAGTCAATCCAGTTTTTTCGGGGGTCAGTTTTTTAGCATAAATTGTTTGACTTTTACATGAGTATATAGGGTATGTTTTGTAGGTTCAAAACACACTGTAGAAATAATCCAGTTTGAGACTGCTTTAACTGCCCTGGCTCAGTGCTAGGGAGTCCTGGGAATTGAAGTTTATTGTGGCACCAGAGCTCTCTGATAGAGAAGGCTGAATGTCTCACAAAACTACAGTTCCCAGAATTCCCTAGCACTGAGGCAGGTCAGTTAAAGAAGTCTTAAACGGAATTATTTCTGCAGTGTGTCTTGGACTATATACATCTTCTACACATAAACTGAACAATATTTTTAATAATTTTGTGCATGAAACAAAGTTTGCATACAATGAACCTCCAAAAAGCAAATGTGTCACACAATCTCAGCTACCCCTATAGACAATTTTAGATTATGGAATATTTCAAATTTCAGATAAGGAAGATACCTTTATACATGAAAGACATTAACCTATTCATTACAATACAATATAAATAACCGATTGCAGTGGCAGCAGTTGTAGAACTAATTTGGAAAAGTAAAATTTCAACACAGGTTGTTAGCAATTAGAAGACAAACCAAGGATGTATAAACAAAGGGTTGAGTATAGTTTCAGTTTGTTTACTCTCAACATGAGAAATACAAGTCCTAAAATCTTTCGAAGACATAGTCAAACACACTTCTTAAAATGCTTTCATTATTTTAGTTTTGAAGTTTGGCGGGAACAAAATCTGTGACAGACATTAGCAACACATTCGTTGGGATCAAATCAAATCAGTTCAAATAAATAAATAATTAGTAAGTAGAATCATCCCTCCATATTAGCAGGGGTTGGGGTGAAGGACCCCCACGAATGCAAAAATGTTGTGAACAACTCCTCCCCCAGTAACAGAGCGGCACGGAGCGGTTGGAGGGGAGCACGCGTGCTTGTCTCTCTTTCCTCTCTTTGCTGCCCTGTAGCCAACTCAGTTCGGGCAGTTACAGAGCGACAGGGAGGGGTTGGAGAGGCGCGTTCCAACGCTTTCCTCTCTTTCCTCTCCTTGCTGCCCTGCAGCCGGCTCAACTGGGCCAGTTACAGAGCGGCAAGGCCTTGACCGCACGAATGATAAAAACCACAAGTGCCAAAGCCGCGAATACAGAAGGACAACTGTAGTTCTGTAAGACCTCAGGGTCTCATTAAGTCAGAAACGACTTGAAGACACACAACAACAAACAAGAAAAGGGAACATTTCCTTTCAGGTACATTAAAATGCCTACAGCCAATAAATCTGCAGAACATGTTTTCCAGTTTACAAAGTCAAAATCAATTTATACAGTGAATGATCCATTCTTGAGACACGATACCAAGGATGCCCATCCAGTAAGGGCTAAGAATGGTTTGCTGAACTGACTACATTCCCAGGACAATTTTATAAATATTGACCTTCTATCAGAATAACGACACCAGCATCTTGAAACAAAAATACTGCAGCAAATGTTTAGAATCCAAGTCTCTTGAGATTTTAATGGTGTAAATGCCATGTATATTTTGCATACTGTCTGAAACTATTAAAATATAAGTGAATTGCCATGGATTAACAACAGGAAATTGATAACCTTTGGTAGGTATACAAACTCCTAAAATACTGAAAATATAGGACAGCAAAAGTACTCAATGTATTGAAGAATCAGCAACCACAACCTTCAGTTTTGAAAAAAATTGGTGAAAATTTGCTGAAGAGATTTGCATATGCAATATATTCCAATTTCCCCAACATCCATTTTAAGAAAGTTTGTTTTGTTGCATTACAGACATATTTGTGTACAGTATATGTTTAATAGAAAGTTTGACAAGCCAACTTAAATTAGAAACTTTGCTCTGCATGAAAACATCTCCTGATTAAAATTAAGTAAAAATATACTTACCACAATCTTTTTCTAATTAAATATCCTCTTATCCATTTCTGAATAATCAGGACTGGTGAATGATGAGAGAGAACAAAATTGATCTTGGAAATTATCTCTCTTATCATTTTCATTTCTTCCTGAAATGCAATTTCCTATTTAAAAAATGAGAATGTTGTATAAATATACATTAAAACACACTTTGCCTTTAAAATCAACTTTTGTGGAATAGCACTTTGAAGCAACAACTTTGGATGAGGCATCTTGGCCAACGCTTTGCTTTGGCTTATAAATGATCTTAGTATATTATGGCAAGACATTACCTTTGAATCTCTTTAACTGAACTCAGAAGATCATAAACTCCATTACACTTTCCAGTTACTCCATTTAGTAAGGGACCAAACATTAAAACTTTTCTTCCCTTATGAAAAGTCTTACAAACACTTCTTTTGATGTGTATCAGTTTTCATAACTTCACACTATAAATATCTGTCTTCAGTAGCTACCAGGAAACTGGGATTGGGATAGGAAATGTTCAAAACAAAATCTATCATACAGGTATTGAAATTTCACCAAAGATGTCATGTTCAATAGCATCTCAATGTTGATTGTCATGTGTGCTTCCATTTTTATTTTGAGGGGAAGTGTCCAGACTTTTGGCCCATCACTGACTCTAGTTTTTCCTGGAGATCCTGCAAGGTTCCATGATTTTTTTCTTCATGTCTTGCTGAAGTTATTAGTCAGTGCTGAAATTTGCAGTAAACTATGGTATGGTACCCAGCTCTCATCTGTGCGAGCTTTGTCCTTGTTAATGAATGGGTATGACTGTCATGGCACAAAAACAAGTGGCAATACGGATACTAACAGAGACAGAATAAGTAGCACTGTCAGAAAGCTCATTAATGGGAGTTGTCAGGATACCAGACTCAGGCAATAATATTGAACAGAAACTCAATGGCAAGAACAATCCAGAACTGCCATAGCCAGAAACCTCTGGTCTTGATTTCCTCATGTGAACCCTTTAAGCATCTTCAACACCATGGGAATCACCCTCTGTACTTCCCTTTCCAATACAGGCAGTGCATCCAGCATGAAGCAAGTCAGAGCTGACAGAGTGCTAGAAAGTTCTGAGAACTGCATCCTCCAGAAATTACTGTAATGTGGAAAGGACACAGGATCATTAGGATCTAGGACCTAACCAAAACATGTTGCCTGCTCTTAAGGACTGGCCTGGGACAGCTAAAGATCAGTCTCTGCCATGTTCTGCAATCCATGATTTCATATCTTAGTCTGAAGCTCTTTATCTGAAGCTCAGTGATCAATTTCATTCTGAACCTGATACTTCTCATGCTGTCTGCTTCCTTATGTGATTTCTGCCCACCAATGTCGTTACAGGAACAGGTAACACAACTGAATTTTTAAAACTCTGTTTTCAAATCATGTTGTTTGACTGGGCTGGGCAAAATGTGACCTTCCAGACATTGTCACACTGCAGTTCTGAGCACTCTTCACCCCAGGTTATGATGGTAAGGACTAGTTAGGGCAGTCCATCTGGAGAACAGCACTTTTCCCAACCCTGACCTACATGTTGAAAAGGGGGCAAACATTCTTCACTAATAGGGTTGGACTTCATAAGATGGCCCTGCTGTTTGCACCTGGACCTGAACTGTGATTAACAGCATGTTTCATCAGTATTCTTCATATCTGGATCTATTATACTTTTCTTTTGAGAGACACAGGTTGTCCACTGAATACAACAACATTACAACACAGAGCACAGGCACATGTCTCTCTCAAGAGAGAACCTATGTATTTATAGAATTCTGAATGCAAAAATGTAGTGGCTGGGTCACAGCTTAAGGCCAGAGTATTACAACATATTCAATTTTAACACTACTGTGAAGGCATGCCTTACAAAAACTAGGTTATTGAATATGCTTACCTTTCCAGAACGAGGGGAAAAATCAACAAAAAAGCTAGGATAAAATGGCTTATATTTTTCAGGAAGCCTCCAATCCTCTATTATTTCCTCATCAGAAATGACATAATAGTCCAGTGCCTTAAGCGAAAAAATGCTGTTAACAACAATATGCCTATAGGCAATTTTCAGACACAGTGGAGTATTGAACAAGGTGAGTGCAGTCAGATTAGGGCAGAAAGATAATGAGTGTACGTTCTCCAGTTTTGAAATTCCATTATCATGAAGATAAAGTAGTCTTAGGTCTGCCATATTTCTCCAAAACATTGGACCTGGAAGCTTCTCTAGCTGAAAGAGTATTGAAATGAAACAGTTTTGGGGGGAAGAGAAGAGGATAATTGATTAATAAATGCACTGTTTAAAATTCAGTATAACTAGTCATACAAACAGCACAAGCTCTAAATTTGGCTCATAATACAATATAAAATACTTTACTCAATAACCTTCAGAATGGACACATCTGAAAAGCATGGGGGAATTCACCAAATTAGACCAATATAAAACTAGCCAATAAAAATGTATAATAAGACCACCTGGGCAAAGCAAATTGGCAGAATCACAAAGCTACACAGTATAGGTGGGTATGGTGCAGCCTCACACCTCCATATAGCCTCTCCCCCCCACCCTGCTTTTTCTGCTTTGGTTTTCCTCTCTCTTTTTTATCTTCTGCTTTTTTTTTCTTTCTGTTTTATATATATGTGTGTTTTTGTAATTTTTAATGTATCTGGAAATTCTTAATAAAATATTTTAAAAGGCAAAATTTCAAAGATCTTCTGTTAATTTACAAACTGAATATACACTCATCCCTCTACATTTGCAGCTTTGACTTTTACAGATTTGTTTATTCACAGATTTTATTAATATGTTCTCCCTAGGAATAACTAGGTCCTCCAGTGCAACTCTATGGTCAACCTTAACCCACAGATGCACTGAAGAACCTAGAGATTACTAGAGAGAACACTCCACTAGGCACTTGTAACTCCTCCAGCGTGATTCTGTGATCAATGTCTGGCAGATGTTGACCACAGAGCTGCACTGGAAGACCTATAGATTCCTAGAGAGGTGTTCTCTCAGGTAAAAACATAGTGTTTTGTTATCTGTGGTTTTCCATATTCACTGGGGTCCAGTGTTCCTAACCCCAGTGAATATGGAGGGAAGAGTGTAGTAGGAATTAATTTGTGAAATTTAGGAGGTTTGTATACTCAGAAATAAAGAGGGGGAAAATAATTTAAACCCCTTTTAGCCTACAGTACCATAGTTTCTGAGACAGCACTCCAGGGGCTATGGGAAATATCAGAAGAACAGGTTGCCAACCTGAAGGGTAAACATTGTCTTGAATCCTCCCTCAATGTCTCAATCGAAAGCACTGAGCAAAACTTTGACAGAACTCTACAACACCCCCCAAAAGGGGAAGGTTTAGAATAGCCCAGAACTGATAGTAATATCCTTCTCACATTGCCTGGATTAGGGGAGATCATTGGAGGGGGGGGAGCTGGAGCAAAAAGAGGGGTAACAATGAGCAGAAAACACTGTTATTCCCTCCCTCCCAGGAGCCAAATGAGACTTCAGAAATGCTGTACCAATGTACCAATGTAAAAATAGAAGTTGAAATAAATTCCAGGGCATTCTTGTCAGAGCAGGCAACATATGAGCTGCATACAGTCCTACCACTTTTTAAGTCCTACAGTATATTACTGCTGTCGTTGCTGCATCACTGCTAAGTATGCAAAAGCACTGCATCACATTGCTTTATATATGACTGTATTCTACCCAAAAGCTGGTATTTTTTAGCAGTGGATAAAAAACACTATTTTAAAGTCAAGGGTCTTGCAGGGGAGGGGCAATATGCTTAGTAAATGCTGGCAGTTACCCGCCCCTGCTCTACTATATTGGCTAAATGGATTTGGATGCTTTCATATATGCAAGTGATTCCTTTTAAGCATCTTGTAACCTGATTTAGATATTATATTTTGTATGTCTACGAGAATTAAGTTCCCATTATTGGTCATTTAGGGTATTAAATAGAAAAAGTCAATTTTTGTGTTTATCATCTTACAATTTGTTGGAGCAGTTTTACCAATTACACTAATGCATATTTCCTGCTATTATATTTCTGTGTATGTAGCCAACTTGTTTAATCTTTCAATGTATTTGTGTTTCTTATGGCATATTGTCCAGAATCTAAATTCAGTATGTATGCTGCTATTTACACTGGGGAAAAATGTGTATAAATATATGTTCCTCTCCACAGCCCCCCCTTTCCCCCCTTTTTCTTTCCCTATATCCCCACCATCTAATGTATCTGTTACATCTTTTCTGAAATGAATCCAAAATATTTTAAATGTAAACTTTCTTCTCCATGTCCGTGCTTAAACACACATAAACTAACTTTAGGGGGCTATATATATATATCCCCTTTGAATATATTTTGGACTGTGAAATTTATTTTTATGAAACTTTGTTCTTCACAAGTGAAACAGTCTTTATCACAGAAGGGAACATCAAAGATAAATTATCATAGAAAACATCTGCTCCATTTTTTGCCATAAAGCACATATTAAAAAAAAAACCCTAATCCTGAATTCTATTTACACTCTGCTCTATGACTGTGATTCCCCATTCACTTCAACTGGAGGGACAGACCAATACAGCAACTTCTAGAACCAGAAAAGATAAAGAGTTCCGACTGTCTGTTTAGAAATAGAGAAAGTAAAATTCCAGCTTACGGAGAACTATTGCAGGGGGCAAAAAATGGGAAATATCAGGATAAGAATCAAGGGGCTGAATCCCACATTGGATATCAGCTAATACAACAGAATAATGCTGTGCAAGGGGAAAACATATCTTTCCTTCTCATTATAGCCCCTCCCCTTTACCTCCAAAACCTTCTTCAGAAGGCAGACAAACCAGTCAGAGCTAGTATTTGAGCTGTTCTTAATGCTACACTGGAGCATAGTGAGATGTTTCATAAAGTGCACCTGAATTATGTTGGATTTAGCCCAAAGATATTTTCAGTTGCCATGAAAAATCCAGTTTCCAGGTTTAACATGAATATTTCAATTTGTGAATTAAGAAAGATATGAAAACTTTTATTTCTTTAGGCAGCTAATTTTATATTTACATTTGTTTATGTAAATCTAGAAATAAAATTTTAACAGTAGTAAAAAGGCTGTGTTTCTCTTATAATAGCAGATATGAAATGCTACATTACTGACTTCTAAATATAATAAGAATAATAAATTTTATTTATATTTCCTGCCTCTCCCTGTGGATCGAGGTGGGATTACAACCATAAAATAGTAACATCTAAAATTCATACAGTAAAACAATAACATCGCTCAAAAAATACAATTCAAAACAATAAAATCATCATCTAAAATACACAGTTGCAACCAGAAGTGGGGTTTTCCTTGGTTCTTTATAAAAGATCGGGTGGGTAGGCTCACCGGAAGAGATCCGTCTTTAGTGCCTTCTTGAAGACATCTAAGGTGGTGATAAGACGGATCTCTTCCAGCAAGTTGTTCCATAGCTTGGGGGCTATGGCTGTGTATGCTCTGTGGGAAGTTGTTGATAACCTGGTCTTTGAATATTCTAATAGATTCTTCCCTGATGTTCTGAGAGTGTGGGGCGGATTGTGTAGGGAGAGGTGTTCCCTCAAGTAACTCGGGCCCATGCCATGTAGGGCTTTAAAGGTAATGACCAACACTTTTTACTGTGCCCGGAAACTAATTGGCAGCCAATGAAGGGATTTTAGCACCGGTGTTATATGGTCTGACCTAGATGTACCAATGACCAATCTGGCTGCTACATTTTGAACCAACTGAAATATGACAGATACCCAAACCATTAGCAGTATCAATTACACCAAGCTATGGAAGGACTCGCCGGCAATATGTTAAGCTTGCGGTACTGATCTATAGACAGAAATTGATAAATCAGTTTTTCACATGTTAATCTATCTTTTAAATATGCTGCCACTCACCTGATTGCTATGGAGATCCAGTTTAATTAAATAAGTACAACATTCAAGTGCATCAATGTTCGTAAGGAAATTACCAGAAAAATCACATATTTTAAGTGAAACACAATACTTCATATTACACAGAACACTTAAATACTGAGCATGTTGCCTAACCACAACAAGATTTTCCAGCTTCTTTGAATCATTTGGATCAGCAGTTTGTCCATATTCAAGCAGCAGATTTTCAGAAGTAGAGACAAGATACTTTGTAAATCCCTCCTCCATGGTTATCTCTTTTACAGTTTATCCATGAGAGATCTAAAGGGACAAAAAGGATTACACAGCAGGTTACATTTATTCCACTTTTCATAAGAAAAACTTCAAATACCCTATGTAAATATCCAACTGCTTGTTACAATACCCCCTGCTCCATAGAAAAACTAGCCACAACAGGGAAGGCACATGGAGGGGAAAATTCTAACACAGTATTTAAACACATGTAAGCAAATTTTTAAAGCTCTTGCCATTTCTGCACATTACCAAAAGAACACTAAAGAATTATGACTAAATGAAGAAGATAATACTAACAGATATAAGAAACTTAGAGTATGGAATGCACATAAGCATATATCTAACTATATCTTATTCATTCAGTTATTCATTCTTTCAAATATTTATATTCTACCTTTCTGGATCAGAGCCACACAAGGCAGCAAACAAAATAACAGGGATGGGGAGTAGGAATAGGAGTAAGGAGTAAAGGAGTTAGAGGTTTTTACAGTAGCAGGAGAAGGAATAAGGAGTAACCAAACATATTTGTTACTCTTTATTCCTGATATTATATTCTACATGCAAACACAAAGACAGACACTTATACACACACATACACACACCAGCCTTGCAAAGTAAATGGGGCTTTTCCCCAGGGCTGGGGAGTAGAAGTAAAAGCAGGGCCCCAGGGATGGCAGCGGGCCCCGCAGAGGCCCCCTGCCACCCTGGGAGCCCTCCTGCAGGGCCCCAGGGATGGCAGAGGGCCCTGCAGAGGCCCCCCTGCCACCCTGGGAGCCCTAAAGCAGGGCCCCAGGGATGGC